>NC_057812.1:221358768-221368164 GCF_018294505.1 Triticum aestivum | reverse complement strand
CAACATTTGAATGTACATAGTACGAGACTTAATATCGATGTTTCAATTCGGTGTACATTGTAAGATTTGAACCGAGGACCAGGCATACGGGTAATTATTTCGAATTCGTGTCATACTAAGTTTCGAAAAGTTGACATTGACTCAGTTTGTTGTGCTATTTTGTAGGTCATATGTTTGAATCCATCCAAAAGTTTTCTCACTACCATGGTGTTCATCATATACATATGAATTTGTATTAAAAAAGTAGCATGGATACAGTGAAATGCGAAATCCACGTTAGAGTTGGAGATCGCTACGTGACACACACTCTAATTCAAATAACTAACTACGTGACACACACTCTAATTCAAATAACTAATTATGTGACACACACTCTAATCCACGTTAGCGTGGGTACCGTTTCGATATTTTTTCAAATAACTCCTCATTAATTAATTTATAGTACTCCCTCTATTCACTTTTATAAGACCTTGAAGACATTTCAGATAATGTGCAAAACAGTTCATTTTAAGTTGTCTGAAATGACTTACAAAAGTGAATGGATGGAGTATCTCGTTTTGAATGACTAATTATTGCAAGGAAAACACGGGCATTGTAATACATACAGATTCATTTGCAAATGAAAGAAGATTCGTTTGCATTCTCAAATGTAGGCGCTGTCGGCGTTCTGGGAACGGGGGTCCCCAGACTTGCCTGCCTGCGGCCTGCGGCGTGGCTCAAAGGGGGGCCCAGCATGGCCCGTCTTCATCAACACAGACCCAAGACCCTCGCGAGGGGCCAAGCCTCGCGGGGCGGACGACACGGAGCTTCCTCAGGCACGGCCTCATCGGGCTGGCTCGCGAGGAGGCGGAGAGATCAAGGCGGGGTACCTCACGAGGCGCCCGTGACGCAAGCCATGATGACCAAAGGCGCCAGGCGGGCGCCAGCCGCACAGTGTCCTCCTTTCCTCTTTGGTGCAAAGGGAGCAAGCGCAGGCGAGAGCATCAAGCAAAGGCACCCGTTTCGGTGCAACGAGACCAAGACCAGTCCAACGGCAGGAAGGAAGTCATTGTGGAGCCCAAGCCAGCGTCACCACCAGAGCCTTTGGCAGGCGAGGACCAACTTTAGTCAGGATAAGTGTACCAGATGTTCCCCTTCAAAATGGCCAATTGTTGGTGCCCTTCCCGCTCAATATTTGGGAAGAGGCCCAGGGCCTTTGCCTATAAATAGGACTAGCCACCCCCAGGGTAGAGAGGGGAAAATTGGAGAGAGGATCGAGAAGAGAGAGAGAGAGAAGGGTGACTGAACTCCTCCTAGCAGTTCATCGCCACAGCCAAGAACAGACCCTCGCGAGGCTGTTCTTCCTTGTATTGCTCATCATCATTAGCCCAAGAGGCAATCCACCACACCACACACTGGAGTAGGGTATTACACCACAACAGTGGCCCGAACCAGTATAAACCCTGTGTCTCTTGCGCTGTTCTTTCCATAGCTTAGATCTTAGCGAGGTGGAGGGGTGCAGGTAGGTAGAAGGCGAAATCTCCGCGCGCACCCCAGTGTTCGAACCTCAAGGGTCTGCCGGAACCCGAAATCCGACATTTGGCGCGCCAGGTAGGGGGTGCACCGGAGTTCTCCCTTCCGCCACCACCACGACCTGCCTCGCGATGAGTAGCGCGTCGCCCGCTCCGGCCGCCGGCGCCAGCACGGGGGCCAGGGGCTCCGAGCCCTAGCCCCAGCCCTGCAACGGGTACGATGGCCGGACATGTTCAAGCCAGCGACGCCGCCGTGCTACAGCGGCGCGACTGATCCGCTGGCCTTCTTGCTGGCGTACGAGGAGGCCATCCTCAAAGCTGGAGGTGACGATAGGGTCATGGCCAACTAGCTTCCCACGGCCCTCACCGGCGCTCCGCGCGCATGGCTGCTCCACCTGCCGGCAGCCTCCATGGCCTCTTGGGAAGAGCCCCGCAGCCTCTTCCCCACCCACCATGCTACACCAACACCCCCGGTCATCGCGGCCCTCTTGGGTGGCTCGCAGGCGCCGCCTACAAGTCACCACGTCAAGCCATTCATCTGCCGGGTCAGCGCCGCTTCCACGCGGCAGGGGGCTCTCCCGGACCGGGCGGCGCCCAAGGCCGGCCCGACCTTCAGCTCGGAGGACCACCCCTCCAACTCGGCCTGCTCGGGTGCGCTCCCCATGCTGTGCACCCCCACCATCTGCCAGGTGGCCGTCACCAGAACTCTCATCGATGGCGGTGCGGGCCTCAGCGTGCTCTCGGTTGAGGCCTTCAACCTCCTCTACATACCCCTGGAACGGCTGCAACCCAGCCGGCCCTTCTCAGGCGTTGGGGGTGGATCATCCAGCTCCTTGGGACAAATCCGGCTCCCAGTAACCTTCGGCACCTATAACAACTTCCACACGGAGCTGGTCGCCTTCAACATCACCCCCATCGGCCTCCCCTACAACACCATCCTCGGCTACCCAGCGCTGGCCCAGTTCATGGCCGCGACGCACCCGACGTACAACCTCATGAAGATGCCCGGAAGCAGTAGTGTCCTCACCGTGCAAAGGGACACCAGAGACGCGCTGCGAGTGCTCAAGCTCGCCTTCAAGACGGCGGCGTCAGCACAGCCCGCTGACTCGGAGACCTCCGAACCCAAGGGGGCTGCACCCGCCAAGAAGAAACAGTTGTTCACCCAAGACAAGGCAGAAACCAAGCAGATACCCATCAATGAGGACGGGTCCACCCATGCCACTTTCACCATAGGCGCCAACCTCGAGCCCGAGCAGGAGGAGGCCCTGGTCAGGTTCCTGCGCGCAAACAAGAAGGTATTCGCTTGGGAGCCTGACCAGTTAGAGGGGATCCCTAGGAGCGTAATCGAGCATCACCTCAACATGTGCCCCAACGTGCGCCCTATGAAGCAGAAGGCAAGGCAGCAGTCCATAGAAAAGCAGGCCTTCATCGTCCAAGAGACCCGCAAACTAGAAGCCACTGGGGTCATTCACGAGGTCTGATACCCGGATTGGTTGGCCAACCCTGTCATTGTACCAAAGAAGGAAGGGAAGGAGCGCATGTGTGTCGACTTCACCAACCTCAACAAGGCATGCCCGCAAGATCCGTTCCCTCTCCCCCGCATCGACCAGATCGTCGATTCCACCGCAGAATGCGAGCTGCTATGCTTCTGGGATGCCTTCTCTGGGTATCACCGGATCAAGATGGCGGTAGAAGACGTCGAAAAGACAACCTTCCTAACCCTGTGTGGGGTGTACTGCTACACATGCATGCCATTCGGGCTACGTAACGTAGGGGCAACCTTTCAGCGGCTGATGCACATCACCTTGGGCCCGCAGCTCGGGAAGAATGTTGAGGCTTACGTCGATGACATTGTGGTGAAGTCTCGGGAGGCCAGGACCCTGATACAAGACTTGGAAAACCTTCACGAGCCTCAACGCAGTGAACCTGCGGCTCAACCCAGAGAAGTGTGTGTTTGGAGCCCCCTCGGGCAAGCTCTTGGGTTTCCTCGTGTCCCACCGAGGCATCGAGGCTAACCCGGAAAAGGTCAAGGCGGTCGAGGACATGAGCCCGCCAAAGACCCTCAGAGAAATGCAGAAGCTCACTGGGTGTGTGACCGCGCTGGTGCGCTTCATCTCCAAGTTGGGGGAGCGAGCGCTGCCCTTCTTCCAGCTAATGAAGAAAAAGGGGCCCTTTGAATGGACTGAAGAGGCCGACAAGGCGTTCCAGGATCTCAAGAGATACCTGACCAGCCCTCCGGTCATGGTGGCCCTGCGCCCTCAAGAGCCCCTGGTGCTTTACCTCGCTGCCACTCCCTACTCCGCCAGCGCAGCCCTAGTGGCAGTTAGGGAGGAGCATCGAATCAAAACCACAGCAGCAGCCCGGGACAAGGCAAAACAGGAACAAGGAAGGCCCACAGAAACCGCCACCACGACTGAGGAGGATCAGCCGCCGCAGAGGAGTGCACCGGAGGCGGAAGAGGCCCCTCTCCCAGATGGCCAGCCTCAGGAGGCCTCATCGCCTCAGGAGGCGTCATGGTCCCCGGAGGGCGCCACCAGCACTAACGCACCCAACCTCATTGAGCACCCAGTGTATTTCGTCAGCACGGTGTTGCGGGACGCGAGGGCACGGTACCCCATGCCTCAGAAGCTCCTCCTCGCGCTACTAGTGGCCTCGCGCAAGCTGCAGCACTATTTTCAGGGTCACCCCAACAAGGTCGTCTCGTCACACCCCCTGGAGAGAGTGCTCAGGAGCCCTAACTCAGCTGGAAGGGTCGCTGAGTGGAACATAGAACTGTAAGCGTTTCAGCTCGAATTCAGCACGACCAGAGTCATCAAGGGAGCAACATTAGCGGATTTTGTGGCAGAATGGACGGAGGCACCAGGCCTCAAGGCCGACGAGGATCGGTCCCTCTCCTCGGGAAGCGAGGCGCCAGAAGGCTGGGTCATGTACTTCGATGGGGCGTTCTCCAGGCATGGCGCCGGGGCTGGGGCGGTGCTTATATCGCCCACTCAGGACAAGCTCTACTATGCTGTACAGCTCTGTTTCCAGCAAGGTGAAAAGGTCTCCAACAACATAGCGGAGTATGAAGGTTTAATAGCGGGCTTGAAGGCCGCAACTGCCCTGGGGGTGAAACACCTCACCATCAAGGGCGATTCGCAGCTCCTTGTCAATTTCTCCAACAAGGTGTACGAGCCGAAAGATGAGCACATGGAAGCCTACCTTGCGGAGGTCCGCAGGATGGAGAAGCAGTTCTGGGGGTTGGAGTTGCAGCATGTGCCCCGTGGCACCAATCAGGAGGCCGACGACATCGCCAAACGGGTGTCCAGGCAGTTACCTTAGGAGCCTGGCATCTTCGAGGAGCAGCTCTTCAAGCCCTCAGCCCTGTCGTCATTGTCAAACACGGCTCAGCCTCGGGAGGAGCTCCCCCATCCACCTGCCTCAGGAGCCCCGGTCTGTGGCCCGGCCTTAGGAGCACGCCTGCTCCTGACGATGGAACCTCAGGAGGGGTGCTGGATCACGGAGCTCCGGAGTTACTTAACACAAGGGACCCTGCCGGAGAAGGAGGAGGAAGCGGAGCATGTGGCACGGCAGGCCACGACATACTGCATCAAGGATGGAGAGCTCTACCGGAAGCGACCAAACGATGTATCCCTGCGCTGCATCTCCAGGGAGCAAGGAAAGGAACTGCTGGAAGATATACACGGCGGAGACTATGGACATCATTCATCATCACGGACCCTCGTCGGCAAGGCGTTCCGCAGTGGGTTTTATTGGCCCACCGCACCCAATGACGCCGTCGAACTGGTGAAAGCTTGTGAGGCCTGCCAGTTCCACGCCAAGCAAATCCATCAGCCGGCAGGAGG
Organism: Triticum aestivum; assembly: GCF_018294505.1. Lineage (NCBI taxonomy): Eukaryota > Viridiplantae > Streptophyta > Magnoliopsida > Poales > Poaceae > Triticum > Triticum aestivum. Next base: position 221,362,808 of record NC_057812.1, on the reverse strand, counting down.
CCTGCAGACTATACCCCTTTCGTGGCCATTCACAGTCTGGGGGCTGGACATCCTGGGCCCGTTTCCTCGGGCGCCAGGGGGCTACCACTACCTCTACGTCGCCGTGGACAAGTTCACCAAGTGGGATGAAGTAGAGGCCGTCCGCACCATCCCCGCGGGTTCCGCGGTCAAGTTCATCAGGGGCATCGTGAGCCGGTTCGGGGTGCCAAACCGCATCATCACCGACAACGGTTCGCAGTTCACCAGTAACCTCTTCAAAACATACTGTGCTAACCTTGGAACGCAGATATGCTACGCTTCGGTGGCGCACCCCCGAAGCAATGGCCAGGCCGAGCGAGCCAACGCAGAGGTCCTGAGGGGCCTCAAGACCAGGACGTTCAAGAAGAAGCTGGAGGCCTGCGGCAGAGGTTGGTACGACGAGATTCAGTCCGTGTTGTGGTCCATCCGCACAACCGTGACCAAGCCGACTGGAGAGACCCCGTTCTTCCTGGTCTACGGAGCCGAAGCAGTCCTCTCTCACGAGGTCAGACGTCGCTCCGCGCGGGTCCTAGCGTTCGACGAGGCGCGGCAGGACGCCATGCGGGGGATGGACCTCGTGCTGGGGGAGGAACGTTGCCGAGAAGCCGCGCTGCAAGCGGCGAGGTACCAACAAGCACTGCGACGATATCACTACCGCAACATCCGCCCCAGAACTCTCGAGGTAGGAGACCTCGTGCTCAGGCGGGTTCTCTCCAGGGAGGGACTGCACAAGCTCTCTCCCATGTGGGAGGGCCCGTTCAAGGTTGTTCATGGTTCCAGGCCCGGCTCCGCGCTCTTGGAGACTCAGGAGGGTGTGCCGGTCCAGAATGCATGGAACATCCAGCACCTCCGGAGGTTCTACCCCTAAAAAGGCCCAGAGCCTATGAAGAAGGCGAATGCCTGTGAAGCTGTCGCGTTTTGGAAAAGGCCCAGAGCCTGTGAAGGAGGCGAATGCCTGTGAAGCTGTCGCGTTGGCCCAGAGCCTGTGAAGAAGGCGAATGCTTGTGAAGCTGTCGCGTTTTGGAAAAGGCCCAGAGCCTGTGAAGAAGGCGAATGCCTGTGAAGCTGTCGCGTTTTGGAAAAGGCCCAGAGCCTGTGAAGAAGGCGAATGCCTGTGAAGCTGTCGCGTTTTGGAAAAGGCCCAGAGCCTGTGAAGAGGGAAAATTCCCGTGAAGCCTGCTTCCCCCAAGAAAGGCCCGGAGCCTGTGAAGAAGGCCAACGCCTGTGAAGCTCGCCGCCCGTGACACTCTCACGTAATAATGAGTTGGGGCTGTACACGCCCCAGAGTTTCAGGAGCGCTGGCCTCAGGCCCTGGGGCTCCCTCCCACGCCCAGTGGCAGCACTTAGCTCCGCGCTGGTGAGAAGACGTCGAAGACTAGATTAGGTGCCGGACGCGGCATTTTCATTTGCTTTCCGCAGTTGGCTTGTTCATTCTCATTCGAAGTTTTATTGAAGCTGTTGCCGTCTTTGGCTCGTGGTTCTTCGACTTTTCACTCTCCTGCCTTGATTTCTCCTATGCAAGGCCTAGCGAGGGGGGCAGCCGAGCGCCCTTGCGAGTGTTCCTGTCCTAGTCGTTCAAAGGTTTCGCGACCTGGGTCCATTACATGAGCACCCCTCCAGTCCGTGCCCCACGGGCACCGCGACACGAACATAGGGCCTGGGTCAGTCTCCCCCCACGGCTGGGGCCGGGAACTATCCACGCGCGGGCACGTAGCCGGAAGGCACGATAACGGAAGCAAAGCGATGATTAACAGCAATAACCCAAACATGCCCCCGCGGGGCTCCACGCTACTGTCTTTTTATGCAGGAAAAAGGAAAAGAAAGAACAAATCAGGCGGAGCTCGCCTCACACCGGCCTGCAGGGAAGGCTCGAGCTGCCTCCGGGGCTCAGGCAGACTCCCTCTCGCGCTTCACCGAAACGCGACGGCGGGCAGACACGCTACCACCTCCCAAGCAGGTACGACGGCGTGGGGGCTGACCGCGGTCATCGCTAGAAGAGTCGCCGCCTGAAGAAGAACCGGTGAAGCTTGGGGAACCCTGAGCGCCGCCAATCACGCGAGCGCTGCCCTCTCCATCATCGCCTGGGCTGGGTTCCCGGCCACGGTCGTCGTCCTCAGGACAGCACCCTGCGCGGCGACCATCTTCCCCAACCACCCTCACGTAGAGGGTGGCATCGCCGTCAAACTTGAAGTGCAGGGTGCACTGACGGCTCAGGCCACGCGCGCGGGCAAACGTCTGCCAACCACGGGCCAAGGCCAGGCTCCCGGCTACGGAGACCTCCAGTGAAGCCCATGAGGCCCGGCTGCAGTAGCCGTCTTCCTGAAGCCAGAGGCCGCCCCGGGCACCGGCGGGGAGCTCGCCGAGGAGGAAGCGAGGAAGTTGAAGCCGGGTGCTAGCCGGCTCCGCCGACCACACAACGAACTCCGGCAGCACCTCTGTAGCGCGAAAGCGCGGCCTAGGGGGACGCGTGACCGAAGTGCGCCCCCCGGCCGCAGCAGTCCGCCCATCACCATGCTAGAGATCGTCTCCACGGCCGCGGGGAGTTGCCGTGGTGGCCAAAGGATGTTTGTGAGGGCGCCCTCGGCCGCGCTTGGGCGGGGGAGAGGCAGGCTCAACCTAGCGAGCCTTCCCCTTCTCCGCGGCCGAGAACCTCCTCGACGGGGCCATGAAGAAGAAGGAGAAGAAAGGGGGAATGAACTGGAAAGGCGCGCGCCGATCCGTACTTATAACCGGCGAGGTCCAACCGTCGATCCCCACAATCGCAGGTAATCATGACCTGCTTTGCATGCAGGGACTTGTCCAATCCGTGCAGTTGCCGAGGCGCCGGGGGAAGTGGAGACGCCCACGTCCAATCAACCGCCACGCGACGTCCAAGGCCGGAGGCTGTTAGGGCCAGCGGCGCTTCGCTCTTGCCCTTTCGCCTCCCTGCACGGCCAAGTCTGGGCGCGCCTTGGGCCCGGGGGCTACTGTCGGTGTTCTGGGAACGGGGGTCCCCAGACTTGCCTGCCTGCGGCCTCCGGCGTGGCTCAAAGGGGGGCCCAGCACGGCCCGTCTTCATCAACACAGACCCAAGACCCTCGCGAGGGGCCAAGCCTCGCGGGGCGGACGACACGGAGCTTCCTCAGGCACGGCCTCATCGGGCTGGCTCGCGAGGAGGCGGAGAGATCAAGGCGGGGTACCTCACGAGGCGCCCATGATGCAAGCCATGACGACCAAAGGCGCCAGGCGGGCGCCAGCCACGCAGTGTCCTCCTTTCCTCTTTGGTGCAAAGGGAGCAAGCGCAGGCGAGAGCATCAAGCAAAGGCACCCATTTCGGTGCAACGAGACCAAGACCAGTCCAACGGCAGGAAGGAAGTCATTGTGGAGCCCAAGCCAGCGTCACCACCAGAGCCTTTGGCAGGCGAGGACCAACTTTAGTCAGGATAAGTGTACCAGATGTTCCCCTTCAAAATGGCCAATTGTTGGCGCCCTTCCCGCTCAATATTTGGGAAGAGGCCCAGGGCCTTTGCCTATAAATAGGACTAGCCACCCCCAGGGTAGAGAGGGGAAAATCGGAGAGAGGATCGAGAAGAGAGAGAGAGAGAGAGAGAAGGGTGACTGAACTCCTCCTAGCAGTTCGTTGCCCCAGCCAAGAACAGACCCTCGCGAGGCTGTTCTTCCTTGTATTGCTCATCATCATTGGCCCAAGAGGCAATCCACCACACCACACACTGGAGTAGGGTATTACACCACAATGGTGGCCCGAACCAGTATAAACCCTGTGTCTCTTGCGCTGTTCTTTCCATAGCTTAGATCTTAGCGAAGCGGAGGGGTGTAGGTAGGTAGAAGGCGAAATCTCCGCGCGCACCCCAGTGTTCGAACCTCAAGGGTCTGCCGGAACCCGAAATCCGACAGGCGCACCAGGCAGACTAGGGGCGTGTCGGGGTGAACCCTGCTTCGGTGCCTTAAGGCACCGAAGCATAGTCCTGTCGGGGTGGTCGCGTGTGTCGGACGGACGTGTAGCACCCAACCACCCACCCCCT
>NC_057812.1:221354170-221358403 GCF_018294505.1 Triticum aestivum | reverse complement strand
TGACAATATAAGTTCGCGCTTCCATGTTGTCGGATTTCGGGTTCCGGCAGACCCTTGAGGTTCGAACACTGGGGTGCGCGCGGAGATTTCGCCTCCTACCTGCCTGCACCCCTCCGCCTCGCTAAGATCTAAGCTATGGAAAGAACAACATGAATGACATAGGGTTTATACTGGTTCGGGCCACCGTTGTGGTGTAATACCCTACTCCAGTGTGTGGTGTGGTGGATTGCCTCTTGGGCTGATGATGATGAACAATACAAGGAAGAACAACCTCGCGAGGGTCTGTTCTTGGCTGGGGGGACGAACTGCTGGGAGGAGTTCAGTCACCCTTCTCTCTCTCTCTTTCTCTGCTCTTGTGTTTCTCTCGTCTCTTCTTCGTCTCCCTCTCATTCTTCCTTTTTTCCTCGGGGGGTGGCTAGTCCTATTTATAGAGGCCCTGGTCCTATTCCCAAATATCGAGCGGGAAGGGAGCCAACAATGGCGGGCCAATTTGAAATGGGATAGCTAGTACTAGCTATCCTGACAAAAGTAGTCTTCGCCTGCACAAAGCTCTGGTGGTGACACCGTCTTGGGCTCCACGATGACCTCCATCTTGCCGTCCTCCTGGTCTTGGTCTTGTTGCACCGAAATGGCAACCTTTTCCTGATGCCTCGGTACTCCGCGACTGTGCTTGCTCCCTTTGCACCAAAGAGGAAAGGAGGACGCTGCGCGGGCTGGCACCCGCCTGGCGCCTTTGGTCATCATGGCTTGCGTCATGGGCACCTCGTGAGGTACCCCGCCTTGATCTCTCCGCCTCCTCGCGAGCCAGCCTGATGAGGCCGTGCCTGAGGAAGCTCCGCGTCGTCCGCCCCGCGAGGCTTGGCCCCTCGCGAGGGTCTTGGGTCTGTGTTGGTGAAGATGGGCCGTGCTGGGCCCCCCTTTGAGCCACGCCGCAGGCCGCAGGCAGGCAAGTCTGGGGACCCCCGTTCCCAGAACGCCGACAGTAGCCCCCGGGCCCAAGGCGCGCCCGGACTTGGCCGTGCAGGGAGGCGGAAGGGCAAGAGCGAAGCGCCGCGGGCCCTAACAGCCTGCGGCCTTGGGCGCCGCATGGCGGTTGATTGGACGTGGGCGCCTTAGCAACCGTGCGAGTTGATAAAGGAGCGGCATCTGCCTAGGCTTTGCTTCTTGCTTTCTCCGGTTGCTGCTCAAATCCCCTTTCTTGCGCCTCTCCTTCCTTCCTCCAAAATTTCCAGATCTACTCCGACCGTGTGACCTAGGAAGCCATGGCGCCTCGTCAGCCCTCGGTCGTAGCTTGGTACTCGTCTGCCCTGGACTCGCCGAACGTGTCGGAGGCGAGCCTTGCCCGGTTGCGCCGGATGGCGATGACGTGGGGCATCAACGGGGCGAAGGTGTTCAAGGCCGGCTCCGCCACCCCTGAGGGTCAAGGGAGCACCTTCTATCCGTTCTTCGTAAATGCCATTGTTGCTGGCCTAGTGCCTCCCTTCTCCGAGTTCTTCTTCTCTGTCCTCCTCCATTATAAGCTACTGGCTCTGCATCTCCACCCCAACTCCGTCCTTCTCCTGGCAATCTTCGCCTATTACTGCGAGGCTCACGTAGGGGTGCAGCCCTCAGTGGCCTTGCTGCGCCACTACTTCTACCTCCGGACCTCTCGCGGTCCTGCTTCCGCGTGCGCGAGCTTCATCGCGTACGGTGTCACCATTGCCATTTTGAACCCCGGGAAAAGGATTGAGGGCTTCAGGAGCAAGTGGGTCTTGGTGGATGCTGGGTGCATCCACCCTCGGCTGATCTTGCCCACGGAGCAGCCCACGAGCTCCAGCGATTGGGGTCGAGCAGAGCTCGCGGACCCCCGCGCGAAGCTGGTGTTGGAGAAGATGGACGCGGATCTGAGGCCGGCCAACATCGCGGCGGCGAAGCTGACCGGCGCGTCGCTGCTGAGGGAATTCCTGGAGCACCAGCTGGCTCCGCTTCGGCAGTACTCACTTCCGATGTGGAGGCCCCGTCCGAGCCCCGCGGCCTTGGCCGACGGAGATCTGGCTGCGGCCTTCCAATCTCTGGTCGGGGCGATGTGGCGAGGTTGGTGGGCGCTCCTACGCCCTTGTTCCTCCGCGACGACTGGGACCAGGTAGTGGAGTCCATGCCCGTCTTCAACGGGGATGGGCCCGTGCCCATGGAAACTCCCAAGGAACCGGTGGACGTGCCCTCCGACGACTCCAGCGAAGAGGAGGAAGGAGGGGAGCGGGAAAGAGGGCCTGACTCCGAGGCGACTGACGGAGAGTCGAGGGCTCCCCTCCCCTGCGCAGGTCCCGCGTTCTCCGCCTCTCTCTGAGTGATGACGACGAGGATGGCAACGAGGATGGCGACGAGCAGGACGACGGGAGCTTGCCCCCGATCCCGAAGAAGGATAGGACCGGGCTGATCTCCCGCGGGTCTGCCCCGGCCCCGAGGCGGACCGCACCTTCCGCTTCCAAGCTTCCCGAGGTTGACCCTTCCAGCCGGCTTTCAGGCTTCAAATTTGGTCGGAGGCCGCTCGAGCTCTCTAGCGATGAACCGTAAGTGTTTTGATTCTTGTCTTTATTTCTTATTCTGCTTCTGAGGCTTGACGTCCGCATCTCTTGGACAGGCTGGCGCCCGCAGCAAAGAAGTCGAAGGGAGCTCCTGAGGTTCCATCCGTGGCAGCGCCTCTGCCCGCGAAGGAGGGTGACCGCGACGCACAGGCTTCTCCTGCCCGGTCGTCCTCGCGAGGCCTGGCTGAGCCGGCTGGGGCGAGCTCGGCCCCCACGGCCCAAGTGACTCCCGAGGTGTCCTTGCCTGCCGCCGCCACTACAGACGTTGGGGCGCAGCAGACTCCGCCTCAGGATGTTGTGGCCGCGCAGCCGCCTTCTCCTCCTACTCCACCGGCTGCTGCCTCTCCGACTCCTTCTGCCGTTCTAGATCGTGCTGTCACTGAGCTGGACCGACTGCGACAGGATCTTCTTGGCGCCGACCCTCGCTTGGTGGCCGAGCGCTTGGAGCTGGCTTCAGGATGGGTTCGCTCCGATGCTTCGATTCGGGCGGCGCTGGTCCAGGCCTCGACGGCTTGCGATGAGGAGAAGCAGGCCGTCCTTGAGGCGAAGGCTGCTCGTGATGCAGCCCTAGGGGAGGTGGTCGACGTCCGTGGTCGCTGCAAGGCGCTAGAGGACGAGCTGCAAGGCCTGCGGGACCAGCTCGCAAAAGAGGTCCGCCTTCGCCAAGAGCAGGAAGAAGGCGTGAAGGCTCGCGAGGCGGCCATCAAGTAGAGGGAGGTCAAGTTCAGGAAGCGCCGCGACCGCCTAGGCACGCTGGAGCAGGAGTTGGGGGCGAGGAAGGCTGAGCTGGACGACAAGGCCCTAGTTCTTGCCGAGGACCGCGTGGCCTTCACAGAGATGGAGGCGAAGGCTCGCTCCTCGCTGAGGACGCTTTACGACAGCGGCCTGGAGAGCCCGCTGGCTGGCGCCGAGGACGGCCCCGCCAAGTTGCTTCCCTTCCTGGTTCGCGCTCTTGAAGATGTCGCCCTTGGCCTTGGCCCCACGGCCGAGGCCGAGGCGCGTGTCCTGTCTTCTGCGGCACTGACGCGGGTCCTCACCCACATCTACCTTCACGATCCCGATGTCAACCTCGATAGCCTGCTGGAGCCAGTAAGCGGCGAGCGTGCCGCTGCCGCTGCCGAGGCCGTGAAGGGTCGCGCGGAGGCTCTGCTGGGGAAGTTCCGGACCTTCAGCACCAAGCCGAAGCAAGGCGCTGCCGACCCCACTGCTCCATGAGGCGAACCCACTCCGCGCTGCTCCACCGCCGACAAGTGACTCCGTCATGGCTCCTGTTCTGCCTTTAATTCCTACACGTGTATCATGCCTCGGGGAGGCATTTAAACTTGTGTTTGGCATTGAGACAACAGTGTGGACTGTGATATTTGCTTTTGAATTCCTTGAAATTTGCGCTTTTCCTTCCTACTTGCTTATGTTCTACGCCGGCAGGGCCCGGCCCCGCGCATACCTCACCCAGCGTTAGTCCCGACCGGAAACCAGGACGGGGCCAAGGAGTGAGGGGCTACATGACAAGTTAGGCTCCTGAGTCGCGATGCTCAGGAGTCCCCCTTGGCGCACGAACAACAAGTAGGGAGGTATGATGTGGGTGGATCTACCGTTCTACGTCTGCAGAGCCCGGCCGTGCGCATACCTCACCCAGCGTTAGCCTTTCGGAACTAAGGAGTGAGGGGCT
>NC_057812.1:221324563-221353862 GCF_018294505.1 Triticum aestivum | reverse complement strand
CTGGGCGGCGTGCGTCTGGGCGTGACCCAGGCGCAGCCCCCGTGCCCAGCCCCCTCGCGCGGCACTCCCAAGGGGAGGCGTTACGATGAGGCTAGACACTAAGCTCTGGGCTCCCTGAGGTTGATGCGGCCCGGGGGCCACCCTCAGTTGTTTATCACCAGCGCGGAGCATAGCGCTTCCGTATGTGTACGGGCATAGCCGCTCCTCGGTAGTGTCGTCAGCCAGCACGGAGCATGGTGCTTCCACTGGTACGTGGGAGGGGGCCCCCCTCCAGGAGGAGCCCCCGGGGCGTGTACAGCCCCGCCCTGACACGTGGCTGGCACGGTAGGGCCTGGCGAGGTGTATCTGGGCACCCGTGGGCCAGCGCGGGACTCACGGGGCCCTACCTCTAGGCGGGTTACGCCTGGCACTAGGCCTTATCTTGTGATGTGTCCCTGCAAATTTGGTTAGATGCCGGCACTCTACGTCCTCGGGTCCCGGCCCTCGAGCTAGTCTCAGCCGTCGCTGGTATGCTAGGTCGCGATGCCGTGGACAAGGCCAAAGGGTGAGGGCTGGAGAGCCAGTAAGAGCCCTGAGTCGCGATGCTCAGGTACCCCCCCTTTAACGTGCAAGTGGTTGGCATGGAGAAGAAGAGGTGCCGGGGGCCGACATCAAATAATCAAGCATGGTGGGTCTAACGCCTAACCGGAAATAAACGCAAATGGGATACATGCCGCTGGGCCTGGCCCGAGCGACTTGGGGATCATGTAGCCCGAGGGGCGCCCCCAACAAGGTAAGCTAACGACATGAAATAAAAGGGATACACGCCGCAGGGACGGACCCACGCGGCCTGGGAATAATGCAGCCCTGGAGGGGCACTCCCAGCTGGAAGTGAAACTTGAAAGATGTCACCTGATGACGTTGAGGACGAAGGGGTGTTGGTGTGGCAGACTTGGTGGGCTGCAGAAGCCGATCCTCACGAGCCCCCAGGCCCAGGGGCCTCGGGAGGCTCCGGAGGCGCTGGTGGCTCCCTGCGGACCATCTCCATCTCCGCCAGGGCTGCGGAACGCCTGGCCTCTTGTGCCTCCATGATGCCCCTCATGAGGCATTGGTACGTGGCAGCCGTGTTCGGCAAGCCGTAAGGCATGCGAACGTAGCTGTGGGGTAGACCTCCGCAGCCCCCCACTCGCGAGGGCCAGAGGCGCTCCAGAGAGGCGACTCGGTTGAGCCCTGGTATGTCGATGCAGACGCGCAGCCCACCATCCTCGCCTGGATGGGGAGCCACTGCTGGTAGACGGCGGCCGCCTTTCATGACCCTTGACTCCTGTAGCTCCTGAATGGCCTTGCTGACGAACTCCTGAGGGTCTGGCTCTCCTTGCCTTACTCCTTCTTGAGGGAAACGTGCTTCGAAGCACGCCTCCATGTGGTGCCCAAGCGCCTCCCTCGAGACCCTAGCCAGGTCGGTGGCCCTCCAGGGGAGAGCCCCCGAGCCCTGCCTGAGGAGGGCGCCGGGCGCGCTTTCCTATGCAACGGAAGGAGGTTCCCCCTGGGCAGGCACGGGGCCAGAGGGGCCTGGCTCCTGAGGGGCCGGGCAGGATAGCGTCTTCTTCTTCTTGGGGGCGGTCTCGGGAAGCCTCCTGCTTCCGCGATCCGGGTCTTCCAGTGACGCGGTCTGAAAGGCTCATTCCAGGGAACACACCGCGTCCTTCTCTTCACAGGGCACCATGATGACTCTGCCACTTCCTGGCATCTTGAGGACGTTGTAGCTGTGGTGAGTTACGGCCATGAACTTGGCCAGCGCTGGGTACCCAAGGATGGCATTGTACGGCAGGCGAATGTGAGCGACGTCGGAGTCGATGAGCTCGGTGCGGTAGTTGTCGCGTGCCCCGAAGGTGACAGGGAGGCGGACCTGCCCAATCGGGACCGTGGAGCCATCGGTGATTCTGGAGAAGGGCTTGGTTGGTAGAAGCTTGCTATAGGGCACTTGGAGATTGTTGAATGTTTCCACGGACAGGACGTTGAGCCCTGCCCCGCCATCGATGAGGGTCCTGGTGACCACCATGTTGCTGATGATTGGGGAACAAAGCATCGGGAGGACTCCGACTGTAGCCGCACACTTGAGCTGATCTGCTGAGCTGAACGTGATGGCGCACGCTGACGACCTGAGAGGGCGCGTGGCTTCAAGCCTAGGAAGGACTGCATTCACTTCGCGGGCGAACTTCTTGAAGATGCGTTGAGAGGCTGGGGCCTGAGCCCCGTCCAGGATGCAGGCACTTGTGCGCGGCTCCTGGAAGCCCCCAGCCCCCTCGTCTTGGTGGCGGTCCTCGTTTCTCCTTGGCTGCGTCGGCAGCGGGGGGAGGCCTGTGTTGCCTTGCGAGCGATCCTTGCGAGGCTGATCCCTCCAGTCTCCCTCGCGAGGCGGGTCTTGCCGGCGATCCTCGTGAGGTTGGTCGCGCCACCCTTGGCGCGGGCCACGGTCTTCCCAGCATCCTGCGTTCCTTCCTCCTCCTCGATCGTAGCCCCGGTCACCGTGGTCAGGGTGACGACCGATCCTTCCTTCTCGCACGACTCAGAGCTCTTGACATTCATTGGTGTTGTGGGTGTGGAGGACGTGGTACACACAGTACCGGCTGCCCTTGGAAGGTTCGGGCTGATCTCTGCCCCGCTTGGTGTCTGGTTCTGCCGCGAGCACGGCAGCCCCCTTGCGTTTCACATCCTTGGCCTTGGGCTTATTCTCTTCTGGGTCTGCGACAGGCAGCTCGAGGAGGGAGAGACGCCCTTCCTCAGCCCTGGCGCACTTGGTTACCAAGTTGAACAGCTCCAAGGAAGTGCACAAGTCTTCATGCATTGCCAGCTCCTCCTTCATCTTGACATCGCGCACGCCGTCGGAGAAGGCTGAGATGATGGCCTCCTCAATCACCTTGGGAATCTTGAGGCGTGCGTTGTTGAAGCGCTGGATGTACTTCTACAGGGTCTCCCCAGGTTGTTGCTTGATGCGGCGCATGTCGCTCACGGCGGGTGGCCGATCGCGAGTACCTTGGAAGTTGGCAATGAAGCAGGTGTGCATCTCGTCCCAGGAGGACATCGTGCCTGGAGCCAGGTTCAGGAGCCAGGTGCGGGCCCCGTCCTTGAGCGCCATGGGAAACCAGTTCGCCATGACCTTCTCGTCTCCGTTGGCAGCTTCGATGCCCAGCTCGTAGAGCTGGAGGAACTCCGCAGGGTCAGCCGTGCCGTCGTAACGAGGAGGCAGGTCCGGCTTGAACTTGCCGGGCCACGCGACGCTGCGTAGCTCGGTGGTGAAGGCGCGGCAGCCTGCTGTGGCCACGGGAGGCCTTGGGTGACGGTGAGCTTGGTCTTGCATGTCCCCACGCGCTGCAGCTGGGTCTTGACGTGCGGGAGCAGGAGCATGGTCGCGACGTGCTGGAGCAGGGAGCGCCCGAGCAGCTTCTTGCGGGCGAGGGACTTCTTGGCAGCTCTACTCTTGCCGCGCTGGCACCTGACGGAGCGGGTTCCGCCCAGGGGCCACGCGCCTTGGAACCATGGCGCCTTCTTGTGGAGGAGGCGGCCGGGGCACCGCCGGAGCTTCATTGCCCGCGCGGGGCGAGGTGCGGTGCAGTGGAGCGGACGGCGCAGGAGAGCCCCCTGCGGCGCGGACGAGCTTGGCGACGCGGTCGAGCCATTCTTCGTAGACGTCGTCGACGGGACGGTAGCGCAGGAGCTCGTTTGCTGCGATGAGCGCAGCTCGAGCCTCCATGGGTGCGCAAAGCGTGCGGGACGAGGAACCAGCTGGGGTGAGCGAGGGAGTAGCGATGTGGTCGTCTTGCCGCACGGACGGATGCTGAGACGATGCTTGCTGCTCGTCCCCCGCCGGGTCGGTGGCGGCGTTGACGGCAGGTGACGGGGAACGGCGAGGACGCCCGCCGACAGGAGCCGTCTGGGTGACGCGGGAAGCGAGAGCGCCCCGGCGCTCGGCGCGGGTCCGACGAGCGTCAGACATGGACGCGATGGTCGGAGGAGAACGGGGCGGTGGAAGACGAATTCCGGCGCACCCCTACCCGGCGCGCCAAATGTCGGATTTCGGGTTCCTGCAGACCCTTGAGGTTCGAACACTGGGGTGCGCACGGAGATTTCGCCTCCTACCTGCCTGCACCCCTCCGCCTCGCTAAGATCTAAGCTATGGAAAGAACAACACGAATGACACAGGGTTTATACTGGTTCGGGCCACCGTTGTGGTGTAATACCCTACTCCAGTGTGTGGTGTGGTGGATTGCCTCTTGGGCTGATGATGATGAACAATACAAGGAAGAACAGCCTCGCGAGGGTCTGTTCTTGGCTGGGGGGACGAACTACTGGGAGGAGTTCAGTCACCCTTCTCTCTCTCTCTTTCTCTGCTCTTGTCTTTCTCTCGTCTCTTCTTCGTCTCCCTCTCATTCTTCCTTCTTTCCTCGGGGGGTGGCTAGTCCTATTTATAGAGGCCCTGGTCCTCTTCCCAAATATCGAGTGGGAAGGGAGCCAACAATGGCGGGCTAATTTGAAAGGGGACAGCTAGTACTAGCTATCCTGACAAAAGTAGTCTTCGCCTGCACAAAGCTCTGGTGGTGACGCCGTCTTGGGCTCCACGATGACCTCCGTCTTGCCATCCTCCTGGTCTTGGTCTTGTTGCACCGAAATGGCAACCTTTGCCTGATGCCTCGGTACTCCGCGGCTGCGCTTGCTCCCTTTGCACCAAAGAGGAAAGGAGGACGCTGCGCGGGCTGGCACCCGCCTGGCGCCTTTGGTCGTCATGGCTTGCGTCACGGGCACCTCGTGAGGTACCTCGCCTTGATCTCTCCGCCTCCTCACGAGCCAGCCTGATGAGGCCGTGCCTGAGGAAGCTCCGCGTCGTCCGCCCCGCGAGGCTTGGCCCCTCGCGAGGGTCTTGGGTCTGTGTTGGTGAAGATGGGCCGTGCTGGGCCCCCCTTTGAGCCACGCCGCAGGCCGCACGCAGGCAAGTCTGGGACCCCCGTTCCCAGAACGCCGACACACGTTTCGGATTGAAATATCTCGCGGCCCCAATTCCAGCCCTGCAAAATCTCTCTCTTCTCCACCGTCCCCTTCCGCTCCCAGATTTTGCTCAAATCCCTAATTCGCCGCCAACCCTCGAATCGCCCCTCATCTCGTCTCTTTCCCCACCATTCCCCACCTCTGTGCCGGACGACGGTGACGAAGATGATGGTCGCGCTTCACCACCGTACCGGAGCTATCTCATCTACACCCTCGTCCACCGCACCGGGTGGTCCACCGACAACATCGGCCGCCGCAACCGACGTGCCTCACAGACACCGAGTTCCACCGCATCAGGTGCGCTTCACCGACGCTGTCTCCCAGTTGACCGGGGCTACTTCACCTAGCACATCGTCGCACCTCCGCCCCCCGAGGCTGTTGGGGCTTCACCAACGGTCTCGTCCACCGCATCATAGCGCTCCGCTGCCACTCAAGATCTGCATCCGTGCGCGGCCAGCCAACGCCAGTGCATCACCCTCAATGGCTTTGAAGTGACCCGCACTCTAGCTAGGCGAGCATGCCCAAACACCGACCCAAACTAGGTATCCACACATCACTCCCTTGTGCACTGTTCCGACGATGTTTGGATATCCTTTCATTGCTCTCTTAGCTTACACGCCTATGCAACTCTGACTTTAACTCTTATTTCTTCCAGAGATATCATCTAAAACAAGAAAATCCATTTTTTAGCGAAGCATGACGGCGCTACGGGATCTGGTACACATCTTGCACACCCGTATAACCTTGTAAGTATCTGTCCTCCGGTACAACATCAAGGTCTATTCCTCTTATTTGATCAACCATTCGCCGTGTCAAAAATGCAGAGGGGGATGCAAGGAGCACAAGGCCTGCACATCCAAGCAAGTGGTAACATGGACTTGTACATGGAACATCCCAAGCGCAAGCAGAGCTGCAGTGAGCCTGTACAACGAGCTAGCGTAAGTCCCTGCATTTCATTTAATTCGTACTGGCATTCATGTATGATTTGTGTGCAGTGGCTGATCCACGAATTCATGTTACCAGGGGCGAACATTTAACTTAAAAAATACGAAGGCACTTGCACTCCGAAAATCAACATAACTTGAGAAATGTGAAGCTACATGCACTTTGAAAACCAGCTAATGATCCAAAGTAGTTCAGATTATAAACACTAAATGATGCAAGCACCAAAAAACATAAAATGCAACATGGTGTACAAGGACTACAAACATGGTCTGTACCTGCTTGAATTATTCGTTCTCTGGCTGAAAATATCGAAGTGTAATTGCACGTATAACCAGTGCGCAAACCGCATATCAATATATCTATCCTGCACAAGTATGCCAATAGTTTCAAACTACATATTAGAAAAGTATTTATGCTATGTTGTCATGATACGGGGACTTTCTGGTAGATGGCCTCGACGTTTCCTCAAGCTATGAAAATGCACTATAATTTGCTTGTCATCAATGCCTGCAAATCTCTATCTCTCTCAACATAGTAGATCATCATGAGACACTAAATCCTTCAATGAGCTTGCAAAATGCTTGCATTAGATCCCTCATTAGACACTATATGTTCATCACCAGGAGCATGTAAAATGTTTGCATCAAATCCTTCATTAGCAATCTGTTCATTAGACACTTCAGGCTCAAGAATAACATGAGCTTGTATGTTTGCACCGGAAACTTGATTAGATACATCAGATCAATCAGTTCAGTATTGATTGGGGGGGTTATAAAATAACTAGAAATTGGTTTCATTTTCTCATAGATTCCCTACATACAAGTAGTTTTACAACACCGTCATGTTTAACTATTGGCCAGAAATTAAAGAGTTGAATTAGATATAATCAGGGATGTGATGTACCTGCTCGTTGCGCATGCTACTCTTGCAAGCTGCGATTGTTCATTTGCGCAAGCTCGATGCCATCCCCGTGCTGCCACCGCTGCCTCCCATGCAGGCTACACCCAAGGTTGGATCTTCATCTTCTTGTCCTTCCGTTCGCTTGAAGCTCGGCGACCGCCCTCCAACGAGGGCGCGAGGAAGTGCTGTGTCGGTCTGTCCAGCGGCGGCTAGGTTAGGAGCGAACCAGACTGGAGGCTGGAGCAAATGAATTGGGATTTTCCCCGTTGTCGATCGATATGGGAGGCGCTCGTTTGGGCCGCGAGCCTGCTATAGGGCCTGCCTTGCACTTATGTTATTGGCCCATCCAAATTGAAACATTTTTCTTCATTTTTTGCATTGCCTGCTCATGCGTTGGGACGAAAAAAACTAGCATGGGCCAACCTGGACGACTCAAACTAGGTGCACACTTTCCAGCCACCTTAGGCGGCCGCCCATACCAGCCCCTATGGTGGCATCGCCCCTTTTTGCGTGTATGATTGGATAGTGAAAAATATTCCAGTGGCGCTTTTGATTTACCCACAGAATGGTTGAATTGCTTGTTTCTATGAACTGAGTTCATCAATAATGTGAAGGATGCCAGTCTTTTCATCCTATTGTAGATTTCTTAGATCCCAATATGCCAAAAGTAATCGCATGAAATACACAGTAAAAGCCAGTGTGATGTGTTTGGCTACAACTAGTCTGACTACACGTCCTCATATAACATATCAAAGATGCACCATCTTACCAGATTAACCATTCGACTTACCCAGGCAGTGTGGGAAGAAAGAAATATTGGGACTGCGTATCCAAGCAATTTATGCCATGGACACCTTTGTACAACCTTGTAAGCAAAAAAGAAGTTGCAGTGTGCCTGTACAAAGAACTAGCGTAAGTTCAGTTACCTGCTTCTCGGAATTTTAGTTAGCCACTTATTGCAAAATTGTTCAATTACATTGCTTGGCTTAATTTAGTTTGTTACTGATTACATAATGGCACAACCTGTTAATCATATTGTAGACTGCGCCTATCTATGTGTTTGATACTTACTGTTAAGAATTACCTATTTGCCTTAACTTAAATATCTACTTGTTTGTTTAACTGCTTTGCTGCTGCAACAACGGGTTACAATGATGTTAATAACTATTTTTCAGCATCCAATTGATACTCTTTAATTCCTTGTTTGTTTAATTGGTTTGCTGTTATAACTCCCAGTTGAGATGTTTTGCTAACTTCAACTTTTCTGAATCCAATCAGAACTTTAATGGCAAAACAGGTTAGCCCAAGATCAAAGAGCGAGGTCCCCATGGACGTTGCATCATCCCACAGCAGTGGCACCGGCCCAATCGTGCATTATGAATTGCCAACGACTGATGCTCTATAGGCTAAACTAGTGGTAGAAAGAGATTCTGCTTCTGCACTTAGAGATGAAGTTGACACATTAAGGAAGCAAACAGCAAAATCACAAGCAGTACTCAAGACAACCATTAAATATTTGGTGGATTTCAAAAAGAAGCAAGCTGAGACTGACCAGATTGTTAAGGTCCTGAAGGAAGAAAGGAAATTAAATTCCTACTTGGTAAATCATAGTTGAAATGTTCTTTCCATAGTTGAATAACCTTTGTGTTGTCTGTTCATGTAATCAATCAAACCATTTGTTTTAGAGATCACGTAATAATTGTTTTTTTGTTTTTTGGTTTGTAATTTTATTTGAGCACAAGTCTGTATTAATTGATAAGACTCGGAGACATTTCATTTGGATTGTTGTGCCAGACCTACAAATATGCCAATCGGGTTGAATGTGCATTTAGCAATAGTAGCAGTATAGATGGACCATAAGTGGCACGCATCGGAAAGGGCCAAGATGCTGGCTAAAAAAAGGATGCTGTTGTAGCCAAAAAAAAGTACAGCGGCCTGGCTTATGTATGTTAGTTGATATTATTGATCCATATACTCTATAAGTGTTTATATGTCTGTTAGTTCTGTACATTCTTGGTTGATTGACACGGTATTTGAATCTTGATACATCGCTTGTGTACATATCTAAATGGGAGTACACATTATGCTGCGTGTGACATTTGAGTTGGACATGAAGTGTTCCAAATATTTGAATTCACCTTAAACTGGATTCTAGTTTCTGAATTTGAGTATCGGCATTTGTAAACCATATTCATATATGTGCTACCTCTTTTAGCACTACGTTGGTTTTCCCCGAAGAGGAAGGGATGATGCAGCAAAGTAGAGTAAGTATTTCCCTTAGTTTTTGAGAACCAAGGTATCAATCCAGTAGGAGGCTACGCGCGAGTCCCTCGCACATGCACAAAACAAATAAATCCTCGCAACCAACACAAATAGGGGTTGTCAATCCCTATAGGGCCACTTACGAGAGTGAGATCTGATAGATATGATAAGATAATATTTTTGGTATTTTTATGATAAAGATGCAAAGTAAAATAAAGGCAAAGTAAATAGCAAAGTAAAATAACTAAGTAGTAGGAGATTGATATGATAAAGATAGACCCGGGGGCCATAGGTTTCACTAGTGGCTTCTCTCGAGAGCATAAGTATTCTACGGTGGGTGAACAAATTACTGTTGAGCAATTGACAGAATTGAGCATAATTGTGAGAATATCTAGGTATGATCATGTATATAGGCATCACGTCCGAAACAAGTAGACCGACTCCTGCCTGCATCTCTACTATTACTCCACTCATCGACCGCTATCCAGCATGCATCTAGAGTATTAAGTTAAAAACAGAGTAACGCCTTAAGCAAGATGACATGATGTAGAGGGATATATTCATGCAATATGAAGAAAACCCCATCTTGTTATCCTCGATGGCAACAATACAATACGTGCCTTGCTGCCCTTACTGTCATCGGGAAAGGACACCGCAAGATTGAACCCAAAGCTAAGCACTTCTCCCATTGCAAGAAAGATCAATCTAGTAGGCCAAACCAAAATGATAATTCGAAGAGACTTGCAAAGATAACCAATCATACATAAAAGAATTCAGAGAAGATTCAAATATTGTTCATAGTTAGACTTGATCATAAACCCACAATTCATCGGTCTCAACAAACACACCACAAAAAGAAGATTACATCAAATAGATCTCCACAAGAGAGGGGGAGAACATTGAATTGAGATCCAAAAAGAGAGAAGAAGCCATCTAGCTACTAACTATGGACCCATAGGTCTGAGATAAACTACTCACACTTCATCGGAGGGGCTATGGTGTTGATGTAGAAGCCCTCCGTGATCGATGCCCCCTCTGGCGGAGCTCTGGAATAGGCCCCAAGATGGGATCTCATGGATACAGAAAGTTACGGCGGTGGAATTAGGGTTTTGGCTCCTGCTCTAATCGTTTGGGGGTACGTGGATATATATAGGAGGAAGAAGTACGTCGGTGGAGCAACAGGGGGCCCACGAGGGTGGAGGGCGCGCCAGGGGGGGGGGGTAGGCGCGCTCCCCTACCTCGTGGCCTCCTGTTACGTGTCTTGACATAGGGTCCAAGTCTCCTGAGTTGTATTCGATGAGAAAATCACATTCCTGAAGGTTTCATTCCGTTTGATATTCCTTTTCTTCGAAACCCTAAAACAGGCAAAAGAAACAGCAATTCTGGGTTGGGCCTCCGGTTAATAGGTTAGTCCCAAAAATAATATAAAAGTGGATAATAAAGCCCAATAATGTCCAAAATAGTAGATAATATAGCATGGAGCAATCAAAAATTATAGATACGTTGGAGACGTATCAAGCATCCCCAAGCTTAATTCCTGCTCGTCCTCAAGTAGGTAAATGATAAAAACAGAATTTTTGATGCGGAGTGCTACTTGGCATAATTTTAATGTAATTCTTCTTAATTGTGGTATGAATATTCAGATTTGAAAGATTCAAGACAAAAGTTCATATTGACATAAAAATGATAATACTTCAAGCATACTAACTAAGCAATTATGTCTTCTCAAAATAACATTTCCAAAGAAAGTTCATCCCTACAAAATCATATGGTTTAGTCACGTTTCATTTTCATCACACAAGAATGCTATCATCATGCACAACCCCGATGACAACCCAAGCAATTGTTTCATACTTTAGTAATCTCAAACCTATAAACTTTCACGCAATATATGAGCGCGAGCCATGGGCATAGCACTATAGATGGAATAGAATATAATGAGGGGGGTTATGTGGAGAAGACAAAAAAGGAGGAAGTCTCACATCAACGAGGCTAATCAATGGGCTATGGAGATGCCCAGCGGTTGATGTTAATGCAAGGAGTAGGGATTGCCATGCAATGGATGCACTAGAGCTATAAATGTATGAAAGCTCAACAAAAGAAACTAGTGGGTGTGCATCCAACTTGCTTGCTCACGAAGATCTAGGGCACTTGAGGAGGCCCATTGTTGGAATATACAAGCCAAGTTCTATAATGAAAAATTCCCACTAGTATATGAAAGTGATAACATGAGAGACTCTCTACTATGAAGATCATGGTGCTACTTTGAAGCACAAGTGTGGCAAAGGATAGTAACATTGTACGTTCTCTCTTTTTCTCTCATTTTTTCTTTTTTGGGCCTTTTTTATGGCCTTTCTCCTTTTTTATGCTCTAGAAAATGATGATCATCACACTTCTATTTATTTACAACTCAATGATTACAACTCGATACTAGAACAAAGATGACTCTATATGAATGCCTCCGACGGTGTACCGGGATATGCAATGGACCAAGAGTGACATGTATGAAAGAATTATGAATGGTGGCTTTGCCACAAATACTATGTCAACTACATGACCATGCTAAGCAATATGACAATGATGAATGTGTCATGATGAACGGAATGATGGAAAGTTGCATGGCAATATATCTCGGAATGGCTATGGAAATGCCATAATAGGTAGGTATGGTGGCTTCTTTGAGGAAGATATAAGGAGGTTTATGTGTGAAAGAGCGTATCATATCACGGGGTTTGGATGCACCGGCGAAGTTTGCGCCGACTCTCAATGTGGGAAAGGGCAATGCACGGTACCGAAGAGGCTAGCAAGGATGGAAGGGTGACACTGCGTATAATCCATGGACTCAACATTAGTCATAAAGAACTCACATACTTATTGCAAAAATCTACAAGTCATCAAAAACCTCGGTACTACGCGCATGCTCCTAGGGGGATAGATTGGTAGGAAAAGACCATCGCTCGTCCCCGACCGCCACTCATAAGGAAGACAATCAAATAACACCTCATGTTTCAAATTTTTTGCATAACGTTTACCATACATGCATGCTACGGGACTCAAACGTCAAGACAACTATTTCTCAATTTCACAACTACTCAACTAGCACGACTTTGATATTATTACCTCCATCTCTCAAAACAATCATCAAGCATCAAACTTCTCTTAGTATTCAACACACTCATAAGAAAGTTTTATTATTAATCTTGCATACCAAGCATATTAGGATTTTAAGAAAATTACCATGCTATTAAGACTCTCAAAATAATCTAAGTGAAGCATGAGAGATCAATAGTTTCTATAAAACAAATCCACCACCGTGCTCTAAAAGATATAAGTGAAGCACTAGAGCAAAATTATATAACTCAAAAGATATAAGCGAAGCACATAGAGTATTCTAACAAATTCCAAATCATGTATGGATCTCTCAAAAGATGTGTACATCAAGGATGATTGTGATAAACTAATAAGCAAAGACTCAAATCATACAAGACGCTCCAAGCAAAACTCATATCACATGGTAAATAAAAATATAGCTCCAAGTAAAGTTACCGATAGAAGTAGATGAAAGAGGGGATGCCTTCTGGGGCATCCCCAAGCTTTGGCTTTTAGGTGTCCTTAGATTATCTTGGGGGTGCCATGGAAATCCCCAAGCTTAGGCTCTTGCCACTCCTTGTTCCATAATCCATCAAACCTTTACCCAAAACTTGAAAACTTCACAACACAAAACTTAAAGTAGAAAAACTCGTGAGCTCCGTTAGCGAAAGAAAACAAAAAGACCACTTCAAGGTACTGTAATGAACTCATTCTTTATTTATATGGGTGTTATACCTACTGTATTCCAACTTCTCTATGGTTCATAAACTATTTTACTAGCCATAGATTCATCAAAATAAGCAAACAACACACGAAAAACAGAATCTGTCAAAAACAGAATAGTCTGTAGTAATCTGTAACTAGCGCAAGATCTGGAACCCCAAAAATTCTAAAATAAATTTCTGGACGTGAGGAATTTATCTATTAATCATATTCAAAAATAATTAACTAAATAACACTTTCCAAATAAAAATGACAGCAGTTCTCGTAAGTGCTAAAGTTTCTGTTTTTTACAGCAAGTTCAACAAGACTTTCCCCAAGTCTTCCCAACGGTTCTACTTGGAACAAACACTAATTAAACACAAAAAACACAACGAAAACATAGGGTAGATAATTTATTTATTACTAAACAGGAGCAAAAAGCAAGGAATAAAAATAAAATTGGGTTGCCTCCTGTCACACCCTAGCTAGTTCATGCATTAGAGTGTTGCATCATGTTCATTCTTTCAACAGAAACCTGAAATGGGGATGTCAGAACCCCCAGCCCCCTCTGAAACCAACTAGGGTTTACTAAAAACTTTTTGAATGAACCTGAAATGCCCTTCTAAAATGTCCATCATTTTTGTCTTGGTTCAAAACCTCTGCCAAAAGTGTTGCACAATTTTCTAGGTCATCTTAGGGTCTTTGAATTAAATGATAAGTATTTGAATTTGGGCATTTAAAATTATATAAAATATTTCAAATGCTCAAATATTCCTAAACTGAAATGTTTCATGTTGGAAATATTCCAACTTTGGACCAGGAGCAGTTTGGTGATTTTAGGAGTTGCCTAAGTATTTTTAAAAATTCAACAAACTTACAGAATAATTAAAAAAACAGAAGAACAGGGAAAAAAAACTTACCTGGCGCCTACTAACCGGCCCACCTGCCGGCCCAGCCCAGCTGCCGCGCCAGCGAGCTGCTTGGCTCGGCCAGGCAGGCAGGTAGGTGCTCGACGGCGAGCACCGCATGGGTGCCACGCACCTGCTCGCCGCCTCGCTGCTCCACTCGCCCGGCTAACGACGTGGATCGCTCCCCCTCGCTCTCCCGAACCCCCCAGACACCTCCTCTCCTCTCCAGCTCCTCTCCCTCGCTCTCCCACGCCGTGGCCGACGCCACCGCCGCCGCTCCATCGTCGTAGCCGCGCTCCCCGCCGCCCGTGCTCCGTCTCGTGGTGTCCAGGAGCTCCGCCGCCGTCCACTTCGTCGAGCTAACCGAGCCCCGCGTGCTCGTGTGGCCCGAGTCCACCGCACCGACCTCGCCCGAGTTCGCCGTCACCGGAGATCCCCTTCAACACCGTCGCCGCATCAGCTCGTCCCCGACCCCGCCGGTGGCCTCTACGGGTGCTCTGTGAGCCTAGCTACCCCTCCTACCCTTCCTCTCTCGCCCCCGAGCCGTGTAGCCACCGCACAAAGATCACCCGCACGCACCGCCGCGGATCTCGTCGCCGACGTGCTCCCGGCCATCCTCCGGCCACCTCACGGTGTCCAACACACTCACCACGCTGCGTTGAGTCCAACCGTGCACTCCCCGCACCTCACCGCACACCCTAGCCCCGAGTTCGCCTTCACCCGAACTCCGGTGACCGCCTAGGTCGTCGCCGGCGCCAACTCCGGCCACCCCGACCCCAACTGACTCCACCAAGAGCCGCGGCTCGTCCTCAGCTCCACCCCGATGCCCTCCGCGACCCATTTGGTGGCCGGAACGGCCAAAACCACTTCCGCCGCCGCGCCGGGCTTGCCGGCGGCTAAACGCCGGTGCAACCATTTTGACTTTGACCACGGGTGGGCCCTGGTTGACTCTGTTGAGTCAATGACAGGTGGAGCCCCCTTCTACTAATTATCCAGATTAGTTTAAACTAAATTAAATTAGTTAATTATCCACTGACACCCTAGACCCACGCATCAGGTTTGACCTGGACCGGGTCTGTTGACTTGCTGAGGTCAGCATGACCTCATGCTGACGCAGTAAACCTTTTCTGAAATTAAAATAAATCTAAAATGATTTATAAATCCCAGAAATTGTTGCAAACTTCAAAAATTCATATAAATTCAACCGTAGCTCCAAATCAAACAAATTATATATGAAAAATGATCTGAAAAATCCAATCTATCCATCTGTACTAGTTTCATGCATGTTTAAACAAGCTAACTTGGGGTTTAGTGCAGAACAAGATAAAACACTTTAAAGGGCCATTTATGAGTTTGAAATTTGAATCTTTGGTTCAAATTGATTCAAACCCATCTGGTTTTAGTTGCATTAGCCCAACACACTCATATTGCCATGTTTCATGCATGCATCATATTGTCGCACATTGTTTGGTGATGGTTGTGTATCGGTGTTCTTTGTGGCAGGTTCTGCCTCCAAGGAGTACCGTGATTACCCTAGCGAAGAACCGTATCCGTGCATCGATCCATCAGGAAAGCAACCAACCATTTGATCATATCGATACAATCCCATGTTCTCGCTCTTGCTCTCTTTTACTGCATTAAGACAACGCGTTTCAAACTGCTGTGTGCCACGGTAGTTGAACCCATTTCCTCTGCATGACCTGTCATTGCCACAGTAATTAGATGAAACCCACTAGCATGTGTAGGAATTGATTGAGCCATATGTATGTGTTGTTCCTACCTTGCTATGCCTGCTATGCTTAGAGTCGTGTCAGGTCTGGTTCATCTGGGTGATGGGCTAGAGTGAAATGATCATGTCGGTAATGAGAGTGATTTGGTGAACACGATTTGGTAAAGGTATCGATGAGAGGCCATGTAGGAGTACATGGTGGGTTGTTTCATTGAAGCCGACCTTAAGAACTGAGATCTGTATGCGTGATTTAAGGTTCAGCTACTACCATGCATTGGGCCCTGAAATATGACCCCGCTCGACTTCTTATTCACCCTAGTCCTCTGTCCAGGAGTTGCAAGTAGTTTCTGGTGTTTGTAGCTTACTGGAGGCCGTGGACAGCGCTGACCCGCGGGGTGGGCTGTGATGCGGTAGGTACGTGGCACGGTGTACCGAATACCCGTTAGGTATCTCGGGAACCCTGTACACATCATTCGGGGCCGTATGGGAAACCTTGGCCGGACTCCCTGCGGATGGAACCTGGATAGGCGATAAACCTGGACTAGAGACTTAGGTGTTTAGGTAGGTCGTGGTCTACACCCACGTCGGCTTTCGCTTGAAGTCTGCCGAGCACATGTCGTGTGCAGACGCTAAGTGGTGGAAACATGTATGAAGAAGTACACCCCTGCAGGGTTAACATGATCTATTCGAATAGCCGTGTCGCGGTAAAGGACTACTTGGTTGCTATACAGTTCATAAACAAGTGAATGGATACTACTAAAAATCTCAAGATAAGCGTGAGTGCCGAGGATGGCTCTTCCGTAGGATGACGGAGGTGGATCCTCGATGGTGTATTGAAGTGGTGAGTGGTGGACTCGTGTGCGCAAAACCATTTCAAGTTGGTGTCTCGTAAGATAGCTTAGCCAAGAGTCAAAGCTGGCTTGCTGCAATAACTCCACCAACCCTTCTTGATAATGTGCATGTATGTAGGATCTGATGTAAGTCTTGCTGGGTACCTTTGTACTCATGTTGCTATAATTTACATTTTACAGAAGACGCTGCAACCCCTTCTGATGGGTTCTTCGTAGACATTGACATCGATGAGTAGACTGAGGCCCAGGTGGTAATCCTGAGCTTGTGAAGGACCACGTAGTATAGCTAGGCTTTCCAAGCCTCTTTTATTTTACTAGTTGTCTGTACTCAGACAAGTTACTTCTGCTGCTGGTTTGTATGACTGTATGACTTGAATGTGGGTCGTGTGACCCGTACTTGTATGTATGTTATGTATGGCTCTCTGAGCCTTTAAATAAAGTACTTGTGTCGTAGAGTCATGTTGTGATGCCTTGTTGTATTTGCACATATCGAGCATATTGTGTGTATGATTGAAATGCTTGGTATGTGTGGGATCTGACTATCTAGTTGTTTATCTTTAGTAGCCTCTCTTACCGGGAAATGTCTCCTAGTGTTTCCATTGAGCCTTGGTAGCTTGCTACTGCTCCGGAACACTTAGGCTGGCCGGCATGTGTCCTTCTTCGTTCCTGTGTCTGTCCCTTCGGGGAAATGTCACGCATTGAGTACCGGAGCCCTGATAGCTCGCTACAGCCCGGTTTACTGGAGTCCTGCTAGCCCAGTGCTATAGCCCGGACCCACTTGCTGATGACCGACACGTTCGATGCTGGGTCATGGATGCCTGTCCCTGTAAGTCTGTGCCACTTTGGGTTTACGACTAGTCATGTCAGCCCGGGCTCCTTATCATATGGATGCTAGCGACATCATCATATACGTGAGCCAAAAGGCGCAAACAGTCCCGGGCAAAGGTAAGGCGACACCCGTGGGAATACCGTGCGTGAGGCCGCAAAGTGAGATGAGGTGTTACAGGCTAGATCGATGTGACATTGAGTCGGGGTCCTGACAGCGTTGGCATCAGAGCCGGACTGCCTGTAGGTTCTCCAAGCCAAACTGGTCGATGTTGAGTCTAGAAATGCTTTAGTTATATGTTGGGGAATTGATTGTGGGATGGTACGTAAGGCTCTTTTTACTTCTTTACCTCATGGCATTCTGATCTGAGTCAGTCCATTCTTCTACCGGGGATTAAGGATTAGGATCTTCTCTCTCTATGAGGTTCACGTGTTACTAATCAGTAGTACCTTATAGGTTTGATGACTACAAGCCTAGTTCAGTTCTACTACCTTGTTATGCTGATAAGTTGGACCCAGAACCTTGATATGATATTGTTGAGTGTCTATGCAATTTTTTGATAAATGTCTCAAACCCTTCTTGAGCATTTACAGCCGTTATGCTGTCGAAATTTTGCTAGAAATTCTAATGCCTTTGCATTATGGTTGTGCTTTCAGATGGCCACTCGCGACCAAAATCAAGTGGTTCGCCTGACCCGATGCATTGGTGTGACCGGTCATACGGCCATGTTAGTCCGAGTGATGATCGAGACGGGTTACCGTTGGTATCCCGAATACACGATCGAAGAGCAGTTTCGAGATTTTAACCAAAGCCAGTATCTTTGCACCGTCTGGATATTTCCCTCTTATCCTGGTTCTACCGAGGCTCTTCACTGTTCCTATGGGCTCGGTGTTACTATTGAGATGGCTGTGCAAGATGCGGCTTATTCTATGATGACCATCATGCGAGTCAGGACTGGCCTGCTTCGCAACACCGACTTCCGGTATATGCCGGCTTCACTTCCTGGAGCGCACGGTTATCTCCGGGCTATCTATGCTGACTCCAGTCAGGAGGACTCACTAACTCGCACCACTGCCGAGTTGCTCGAGGATAAGGACCGAGAGAATCGGGCCTTGAGAATTATGGAGCTATGCGCCCAGCGGGCCACGTCACTACTTGGGCTGAATTCAGCGAGGCTTTCCGTGAACATCACATTCCGGAGGGTCTCATGGACCGTAAACGTGAGGAGTTCTGTAGTTTCACTCAAGGTCGACTCTCTGTTGACGCTTACAGCAGGGAGTTTGGTAACCTTGCCCATTATGCAACGGAGGAAGTTTCTACTGATGCCAAGAAGCAGGCAAGGTTCCGTAAGGGACTTAGTCCTGAGCTTCACCGCGACATCCGTCTGCATGAGTGCACATCTTTTCAGAAGCTTGTTAACAAGGCCATCAGTGCTGAGACTGGTCAGACTGATTATGAAGCAACACGCAAGCATGGCCGTGACTTGGGTTCCTTATCCGGTGCTGGTCCTCAGAAGCGCCGCGTGTGGGTGCCTAACACTGCCCTGCCACCCAGGTTCACACCGAGGCCATCCTTCCAGGCGCCTCGCCCAGCTCAGCCATATGCACCAGCCAAGCCCTATGGTGGTCCAACCAACAATGCTCCTCCACGTACCAGTTCCGTGACTTGTTTCAAGTGTGGGGAATCAGGCCACTATCTGCGCGAGCGTCCCCAAACCAACCCCAACCAGACAGCAAAAATTGTTGGCCGCGGCAAGCCGACAGGGAAAGTGTTCTACGCCAAGCCGGCCACCACTGCCCGTGGCCATGTTAATTGTGTTTCTGCGGAAGAGGCTCAAGAAGATCCCAACGTCGTTCTCGGTACGCTCCTTGTTAATTGCCACCCGGCATTTGTTCTTTTCGATACAGGAGCATCTCATTCATTTATATCCGAGAGCTATGCTCGTCTGCATAACACCACATTCTGTGAGATGCCCACCTCTATGGTAATTCAAACTCCGGGATCCAAATGGCAAACTTCTAGAGTAAGCCATGGGAATGAAATTCAAGTCGACAGACTTGTTTTTCTCGCATCTTTGATAGCCCTCAAATCTTCGGATATTAATATCATCTTCGGTATGGACTGGATGTCAGCCCATCATGCCAAAACTGATTGCTTCTCTAGGACTGTTCAACTCACCCATCCTTTAGGGAAGATAGTCAATGTCTTGACCCGAATAGCCAAGCGACAGTTATATTCTCTTAACGCCAGCCCTTTGCCAGACCTTGAGGACGTTCCGGTAGTCCGTGACTTTCCGGATGTCTTCCCAGAGGAATTGCCAGGTGTTCCACCTGACAGAGATGTCGAATTCGTGATAGATCTCATTCCAGGAACTGTCCTGATTTCCAGAAGACCCTACAAGATGGCACCTTTTTAACTAGCCGAGCTTAAGAAACAACTCGATGAGTCCTTGAAAAAGGGTTTCATCTGACCTAGTTCATCTCCTTGGGCTTGCCCCGTCCTCTTCGTCAAGAAGAAGTATGGTACAGACCGGATGGTTGTAGATTATCGACCTGTCAACTTGGTCACAATTAAGAACAAATATCCGCTCCCCAGGATCAACGACCTGTATGATCAGCTCGCTGGATCCTCAGTCTTCTCTAAAATGGATTTGAGGTTGGGCTACCATCAAATCAAAATCAGAAACGGGGACATTCCGAAAACGGCCTTTGTTACTCGTTATGGCCAATACGAGTACACCGTCATGTCCTTCGGTTTAACCAACGCTCCAGCCACCTTCTCTCGGTTGATGAACTCAATCTTCATGGAGTATTTGGATAAATTCGTCGTGGTTTACCTCGATGATATACTCATCTACTCCAAGAACGAGGAAGAACATGCCGAACACCTAAGGCTAGTGTTGAAGAAACTTCGAGAGCATCGCCTTTATGCCAAATTTTCTAAATGTGAATTCTGGTTGCCAGAAGTGACCTACCTTGGACATGTAATTTCTGGTAAAGGTATTGCTGTTAACCCTGAGTGAGTTCAAGCCGTCCTTAATTGGACTCCACCTGAATCGGTCAAGCAAGTTCGGAGTTTCCTTGGCCTAGCGATCTATTGCCGTCGCTTTGTCGAGAATTTCTCCAAAGTTGCCAAACCTCTAACTGAACTCCTCAAGAAAGATAAAAAGTTTGAGTGGACTCCACAATGTGAGCATAGCTTTCAGGAACTGAAAAGACGCCTGACATCTGCTCCCGTATTGGTACCGCCAGATTTCTCTAAGGACTTTGTTATCTACTGCGACGCCTCGCGACAAGGACTAGGTTGCATTCTCATGCAAGATCGACACGTAATTGCTTACGCTTCACGGCAATTGCACCCACATGAGGAGAATTATCCTACTCATGATCTAGAGCTTGCAGCTGTAGTCTATGCACTTAAAACCTGGCGACATTACCTCCTCGGTAATCGTTGCGAAATATTCACTGATCACCAAAGTCTGAAGTACATCTTCACCCAACCGGATTTGAATCTCGGTTAAAGACGTTGGGTCGAGTTGATCACATATTTCGACTTAGGAATAACTTACACCCCAGGGAAAGCCAACGTCATGGCTGATGCGCTAAGTCGTAAATCTTATTGTAACAACCTGATGTTACAACAAAGTCAACCGCTTCTCCATGAGGAATTTCGGAAGCTTAACCTTCACATTGTTCCTCAAGGATTTCTTTCCACCTTGGTGGCGAAACCTACTCTTACGGATCAAATCATCACTGCCCAAAAGCGAGATAAGGGAATATCTAAGATCAAGGAGAACATTGCTAGCGGAGGTGCTAGATGTTTCTCCACAAATGATCATGGTGTTGTGTACTTTGAGAACCGTTTAGTGGTTCCCAAGAACCAGCATCTACGGTAGTTGATCCTTAAGGAGGCTCATGAATCTCCTCTCACCATTCATCCCGGTAGTACCAAGATGTATCAGGACCTACGCCAGAGGTTCTAGTGGACTAGGATGAAGAGAGAAATTGCTCAGTATATTGCTAATTGCGACGTCTGCCGTCGTGTAAAAGCAGAGCATCAACGACCTGCTGGCACCCTTCAACCCCTAGCTATTCCTGATTGGAAATGGGATAAAATTGGTATGGACTTCATCACCGGTTTTCCCAGGACCAAGAGAGGGAATAATGCTATCTTCGTCGTTATTGATCGTCTTTCCAAAGTGGCCCATTTCCTGCCTGTTCGTAGAGTATAACTGCTAGTCAGTTAGCAGACTTGTACATCTCTCGAATAGTGTCTCTCCATGGTGTTCCTTTGGAAATTAACTCGGATCGAGGAAGTCTTTTCACCTCTCGATTTTGGGAAAGTTTCCAAAATGCTATGGGAACCCGCCTTTCTTTTAGTACCTCTTTCCACCCTCAATCAAGTGGTCAAGTGGAACACGTCAACCAGATTCTAGAAGACATGCTTCGAGCCTCTGTTATCTCATTCGGAATGGATTGGGAGAAGTGCCTTCCATTTGCCGAATTCGCTTATAACAACAGCTATCAATCTAGCTTGGGTAAAGCCCCTTTTGAAGTTCTCTATGGACGAAGGTGTCGAACACCTCTTAACTGGTCAGAGACCGGGGAAAGACAATTCTTTGGCCCGGACATGATCCAGGAAGCGGAAGAGCAAGTTCGCATTGTTCGTGAAAAGTTGAAAATAGCCCAATCTCGTCAAAAGAGTCAATACGACCGAAAACATAAGGCTATGACTTTTGAGGTTGACGAGAAGGCTTACCTTCGGGTTACTCCTCTGAAGGGAACCCATCGCTTCGGTATCAAGGGCAAATTGGCTCCTCGTTACATTGGACCCTTTCGCATTCTCGCAAAACGAGGAGAAGTTGCCTACCAATTGGAACTACCTCCGCATCTCTCTAGAGTCCACGACGTCTTCCACATTTCTCAACTCAGGCGTTGCTTCTCGGATCCTATCCGTGGAGTAGACCACGAAACGCTTGATCTCCAAGATAATCTCACGTATCGAGAGTACCCCGTTCATATCCTCGATCAAGCTGAGCGTACCACTCAACGTCATAATATCAAGTTTCTCAAGGTTCAATGGTCGCACCATTCTGAGAATGAAGCAACTTGGGAAAGGGAGGATCGTCTTCGACTCGAGTATCCGCCTTTTTCCCGGAGGAACCCAAATCTCGGGACGAGATTCTTTTGAGTGGGGGTGAGTTGTCACACCCTAGCTAGTTCATGCATTAGAGTGTTGCATCATGTTTATTCTTTCAACAGAAACCTGAAATGGGGATGTCAGAACCCCCAGCCCCCTCTGAAACCAACTAGGGTTTACTAAAAACTTTTTCAATGAACCTGAAATGCCCTTCTAAAATGTCCATCATTTTTGTCTTGGTTCAGAACCTCTGCCAAAAGTGTTACACAATTTTCTAGGTCATCTTAGGGTCTTTGAATTAAATGATAAGTATTTGACTTTGGGCATTTAAAATTATATAAAATATTTGAACTGCTCAAATATTCCTAAACTGAAATGTTTCATGTTGGAAATATTCCAACTTTGGACCAGGAGCAGTTTGGTGATTTTAGGAGTTGCCTAAGTATTTTTAAAAATTCAACAAACTTACAGAATAATTAAAAAAACAGAAGAACAGGGGAAAAAACTTACCTGGCGCCTACTAACCGGCCCACCTGCCGGCCCAGCCCAGCTGCCGCGCCAGCGAGCTGCTTGGCTCGGCCAGGCAGGCAGGCAGGTGCTCGACGGCGAGCACCGCATGGGTGCCACGCACCTGCTCGCCGCCTCGCCGCTCCACTCGCCCAGCTAACGACGTGGATCGCTCCCCCTCGCTCTCCCGAACCCCCCAGACACCTCCTCTCCTCTCCAGCTCCTCTCCCTCGCTCTCCCACGCCGTGGCCGACGCCACCGCCGCTGCTCCATCGTCGTAGCCGCGCTCCCCGCCGCCCGTGCTCCCTCTCGTGGTGTCCAGGAGCTCCGCCGCCGTCCACTTCGTCGAGCTAACTGAGCCCCGCGTGCTCGTGTGGCCCGAGTCCACCGCACCGACCTCGCCCGAGTTCGCCATCGCCGGAGATCCCCTTCAACGCCGTCGCCGCATCAGCTTGTCCCCGACCCCGCCGGTGGCCTCTACGGGTGCTCTGTGAGCCTAGCTACCCCTCCTACCCTTCCTCTCTCGCCCCCGAGCCGTGTAGCCACCGCACGAAGATCACCCGCAGGCACCGCCGCGGATCTCGTCGCCGACGTGCTCCCGGCCATCCTCCGGCCACCTCACGGTGTCCAACGCACTCACCACGCTGCGTTGAGTCCAACCGTGCACTCCCCGCACCTCACCGCACACCCTAGCCCCGAGTTCGCCTTCACCCGAACTCCGGTGACCGCCTAGGTCGTTGCTGGCGCCAACTCCGTCCACCCCGACCCCAACTGACTCCACCAAGAGCCGCGGCTCGTCCTCAGCTCCACCTCGATGCCCTCCGCGACCCATTTGGTGGCCGGAACGGCCAAAACCAGTTCCGCCGCCGCGTCGGGCTCGCCGGCGGCTAAACGCCGGTGCAACCATTTTGACTTTGACCACGGGTGGGCCCTGGTTGACTCTGTTGAGTCAATGACAGGTGGGGCCCCCTTCTGCTAATTATCCAGATTAGTTTAAACTAAATTAAATTAGTTAATTATCCACTGACACCCTGGACCCACGCGTCAGGTTTGACCTAGACCGGGTCTGTTGACTTGCTGAGGTCAGCATGACCTCATGCTGACGCAGTAAACCTTTTCTGAAATTAAAATAAATCTAAAATGATTTATAAATTCCAGAAATTGTTGCAAACTTCAAAAATTCATATAAATTCAACCGTAGCTCCAAATCAAACAAATTATATATGAAAAATGATCAGAAAAATCCAACCTATCCATCTGTACTTGTTTCATGCATGTTTAAACAAGCTAACTTGAGGTTTAGTGCAGAACAAGATAAAACACTTTAAAGGGCCATTTATGAGTTTGAATTTTGAATCTTTGGTTCAAATTGATTCAAACCCATCTGGTTTTAGTTGCATTAGCCCAACACACTCATATTGCCATGTTTCACGCACGCATCATATTTTCGCACATTGTTTGGTGATGGTTGTGTATCGGTGTTCTTTGCGGCAGGTTCTGCCTCCGAGGAGTACCGTGATTACCCTAGCGAAGAACTGTATCCGTGCATCGATCCATCAGGCAAGCAACCAACCATTTGATCATATCGATACAATCCCATGTTCTCGCTCTTGCTCTCTTTTACTGCATTAAGACAACGCGTTTCAAACTGCTGTGTGCCACGGTAGTTGAACCCATTTCCTCTGCATGACCTGTCATTGCCACAGTAATTAGATGAAACCCACTAGCATGTGTAGGAATTGATTGAGCCATATGTATGTGTTGTTCCTACCTTGCTATGCCTACTATGCTTAGAGTCGTGTCAGGTCTGGTTCATCTGGGTGATGGGCTAGAGTGAAATGATCATGTCGGTAATGAGAGTGATGTGGTGAACACGATTTGGTAAAGGTATCGATGAGAGGCCATGTAGG
The DNA here is from genome assembly GCF_018294505.1 of Triticum aestivum. Taxonomy (NCBI): domain Eukaryota; kingdom Viridiplantae; phylum Streptophyta; class Magnoliopsida; order Poales; family Poaceae; genus Triticum; species Triticum aestivum. Next base: position 221,329,071 of record NC_057812.1, on the reverse strand, counting down.
AGTACATGGTGGGTTGTTTCATTGAAGCCGACCTTAAGAACTGAGATCTGTATGCGTGATTTAAGGTTCAGCTACTACCATGCATTGGGCCCTGAAATATGACCCCGCTCGACTTCTTATTCACCCTAGTCCTCTGTCCAGGAGTTGCAAGTAGTTTCTGGTGTTTGTAGCTTACTGGAGGCCGTGGACAGCGCTGACCCGCGGGGTGGGCTGTGATGCGGTAGGTACGTGGCACGGTGTACCGAATACCCGTTAGGTATCTCGGGAACCCTGTACACATCGTTCGGGGCCGTATGGGAAACCTCGGCCGGACTCCCTGCGGATGGAACCTGGATAGGCGATAAACCTGGACTAGAGACTTAGGTGTTTAGGTAGGTCGTGGTCTACACCCACGTCGGCTTTCGCTTGAAGTCTGCTGAGCACATGTCGTGTGCAGACACTAAGTGGTGGAAACATGTATGAAGAAGTACACCCCTGCAGGGTTAACATGATCTATTCGAATAGCCGCGTCCGCGATAAAGGACTACTTGGTTGCTATACAGTTCATAGACAAGTGAATGGATACTACTAAAAATCTCAAGATAAGCGTGAGTGCCGAGGATGGCTCTTCCGTAGGATGACGGAGGTGGATCCTCGGTGGTGTATTGAAGTGGTGAGTGGTGGACTCGTGTGCGCAAAACCATTTCAAGTTGGTGTCTCGTAAGATAGCTTAGCCAAGAGTCAAAGCTGGCTTGCTGCAATAACTCCACCAACCCTTCTTGATAATGTGCATGTATGTAGGATCTGATGTAAGTCTTGCTGGGTACCTTTGTACTCATGTTGCTATAATTTACATTTTACAGAATACGCTGCAACCCCTTCTGATGGGTTCTTCGTAGACATTGACATCGATGAGTAGACTGAGGCCCAGGTGGTAATCCTGAGCTTGTGAAGGACCACGTAGTATAGCTAGGCTTTCCAAGCCTCTTTTATTTTACTAGTTGTCTGTACTCAGACAAGTTACTTCCGCTGCTGGTTTGTATGATTGTATGACTTGAATGTGGGTCGTGTGACCCGTACTTGTATGTATGTTATGTATGGCTCTCTGAGCCTTTAAATAAAGTACTTGTGTCGTAGAGTCATGTTGTGATGCCTTGTTGTATTTGCACATATCGAGCATATTGTGTGTATGATTGAAATGCTTGGTATGTGTGGGATCTGACTATCTAGTTGTTTATCTTTAGTAGCCTCTCTTACCGGGAAATGTCTCCTAGTGTTTCCATTGAGCCTTGGTAGCTTGCTACTGCTCCGGAACACTTAGGCTGGCCGGCATGTGTCCTTCTTCGTTCCTGTGTCTGTCCCTTCGGGGAAATGTCACGCATTGAGTACCGGAGCCCTGATAGCCCGCTACAGCCCGGTTTACCGGAGTCCTGCTAGCCCAGTGCTACAGCCCGGACCCACTTGCTGATGACCGACACGTTCGATGCTGGGTCATGGATGCCTGTCCCTGTAAGTCTGTGCCACTTTGGGTTTACGACTAGTCATGTCAGCCCGGGCTCCTTATCATATGGATGCTAGCGACATCATCATATACGTGAGCCAAAAGGCGCAAACGGTCCCGGGCAAAGGTAAGGCGACACCCGTGGGAATACCGTGCGTGAGGCCGCAAAGTGATATGAGGTGTTACAGGCTAGATCGATGTGACATTGAGTCGGGGTCCTGACACCTCCCAACAAGCACTATCGTTTAACGCCCCTAGGTAGGCATTGATAATTTTAATGATGCTCACATGAAAGACAAGAATTGAAGCACAAAGAGAGAATCATAAAACATGTGACAAACACATCTATGTCTAACATACTTCCTATGCATAGGCATCTTATAGGCAAACAAATTATCAAGGCAAGCAAAAACTAGCATATGCAAGGAAGCGGAAAGAAATAAAAGCAATCTCAACATAACGAGAGGTAATTTAGTAACATGAAAATTTCTACCACCATATTGTCCTCTCTCATAATAATTACATGTAGGATCATAAGAAAATTCAACATAATAGCTATCACATAAAATATTTTCAACATGATCCACATGCATGCAAAGTTGACACTCTTCCAAAATAGTGGGATTAATATTAACTAAAGTCATGACCTCTCCAAACCCACTTTCAATAATATTGCAAACACTACTATCAATCTCATATTCATCATGGGGCTTAAATAAATTTTCAAGATCAAAAGAAGAATCACCCCAATCATGATCATTGCAACAAATAGTAGTCATAGCAAAACTAGCATCCCCAAGCTTAGGATTTTGCATATTATTAACACAATTGACATTAAGAGAATTTATAATAACATCATTGAAATCATGCTTTTCATCGAAGGAACTATCAAGTATGGGTGCAATAGCAATGATCTCATGTTTAACATAAGGAACTATAGCAAATTTATCTTCATAAATATTGGCATCATGGCCACAAGAATAGCAAGCATCATGTTCATCAAGGGATATTTCAACCAAATCATCAGAATCATCATTATCTATAGATTCATGCATATCATTATTTTCTTCCAAAGCAACAATCATTCTTTCAATAAATTCTTGGACATAGACATTATGAGCAAAGTTTTCATTGCAATATTTAAGTATGACGGAATTTTCAGATTTATTGAGAGTAAAATCATACTTTTCAATCAAAGAAGCAACTTCATGAGCACCATTAAAAACGACAAATTCTTCAATTTGTTTGATATCATAGTAACTATAAACACCCTTTGCGTAAGAAGATAAGATTTCATTATCATTGAACTCACATAGGTAGGGAAGGTGTTTTTTAGGGTTCTTAGAGCAACAAGTAAAATCACAAATTTCACAAAGGTTCCAAGCATAACATAGCAAACTATTTATATCATACCATAAGAGCTTCCCTTTTTCAAACAAACGATGACGCACAAAATGAGCATGCTCATCTAAAGGTTTCCCATCAACTAGGCTAGTTGGGGTTTCAGCACGAGCGCATAAGGATCAAAGATGATCCAAGTAACACTTTAAGTGTATCCATATCAATAGATTATTAGCAAGCAAAGATGCAAGCAAATGGAAGGCACATGGTAACACAAGCAAACAAAAAGCAAGTGGGCAAAAAGAGGCAAATAGAGGGAGGATAGAGAGAGTGAGAGCAAATAAAACGGCAAGGGTGAAGTGGGGGGGGGGGAGAGGAAAACGAGAGGAAAATGGCAAATAATGTAATGCGGGAGATAAGGGTATGTCATGGGTACTTGGTATGTTGACTTTTGCGTAGACCTCCCCGGCAACGGCGCTAGAAATCCTTCTTGCTACCTCTTTTAGCACTACGTTGGTTTTCCCCGAAGAGGAAGGGATGATGCAGCAAAGTAGCGAAGTATTTCCCTTGGTTTTTGAGAACCAAGGTATCAATCCAGTAGGAGGCTACGTGCGAGTCCCTCGCACCTGCACAAAACAAGTAAATCCTCGCAACCAATGCAAATAGGGGTTGTTAATCCCTATAGGGCCACTTACGAGAGTGAGATCTGATAGATATGATAAGATAATATTTTTGGTATTTTTATGATAAAGATGCAAAGTAAAATAAAGGCAAAGTAAATAGCAAAGTAAAATAACTAAGTAGTAGGAGATTGATATGATAAAGATAGACCTGGGGGCCATAGGTTTCACTAGTGGCTTCTCTCGAGAGCATAAGTATTCTACGGTGGGTGAACAAATTACTGTTGAGCAATTGACAGAATTGAGCATAGTTATGAGAATATCTAGGTATGATCATGTATATAGGCATCACGTCCGAGACAAGTAGACCGACTCCTGCGTGCATCTACTACTATTACTCCACTCATCGACCGCTATCCAGCATGCATCTAGAGTATTAAGTTAAAAACAGAGTAACGCCTTAAGCAAGATGACATGATGTAGAGGGATAAATTCATGCAATATGAAGAAAACCCCATCTTGTTATCCTCGATGGCAACAGTACAATACGTGCCTTGCTGCCCTTACTGTCACCGGGAAAGGACATCGCAAGATTGAACCCAAAGCTAAGCACTTCTCCCATTGCAAGAAAGATCAATCTAGTAGGCCAAACCAAACTGATAATTCGAAGAGACTTGCAAAGATAACCAATCATACATAAAAGAATTCAGAGAAGATTCAAGTATTGTTCATAGATAGACTTGATCATAAACCCACAATTCATCGGTCTCAACAAACACACCGCAAAAAGAAGATTACATCAAATAGATCTCCACAAGAGAGGGGGAGAACATTGTATTGAGATCCAAAAAGAGAGAAGAAGACATCTAGCTACTAACTATGGACCCGTAGGTCTGAGGTAAACTACTCACACTTCATTGGAGGGGCTATGGTGTTGATGTAGAAGCCCTCTATGATCGATGCCCCCTCCGACGGAGCTCCGGAATAGGCCCCAAGACGGGATCTCGTGGATACAGAAAGTTACGGTGGTGGAATTAGGGTTTTGTCTCCTACTCTGATCATTTGGG
>NC_057812.1:221310521-221324354 GCF_018294505.1 Triticum aestivum | reverse complement strand
TGGGGGGGGGGGGGTAGGCACGCCCCCACCTCGTGGCCTCTTGTTACGTGTCTTGACGTAGGGTCCAAGTCTCCTGAGTTGTATTCGATGAGAAAATCACGTTCCCGAAGGTTTCATTCCGTTTGGATTCCGTTTGATATTCCTTTTCTTCGAAACCCTAAAACAGGCAAAGACAACAATTCTGGGCTGGGCCTCCGGTTAATAGGTTAGTCCCAAAAATAATATAAAAGTGGATAATAAAGCCCAATAATGTCCAAAACAGTAGATAATATAGCATGGAGCAATCAAAAATTATAGATACGTTGGATACGTATCAATATGACAGTGGAATACATCTTTGTCGTCCTTTTGAAGATATATAAAAACACATAGAATGATTTATAAAGATTCATATAGGAATACAAAATGGATTCAAATTTAGTTGCCAGGGTAAACGTGGATGCTTATTGTCCCAAAATTTGAAAGAAGCAGCAAAATGTCCACTCCCACGTTGACTGCGCGAAGCTAAGTGTTTGGGAGATGGAAATTACTGTCTACCCATTACACGGACAATCCATCGGCCTGATTTCCACTGCTCTAAATAGGGGTAGGTTAGTAACTTCAATTAGACGTGACACGACCGCCTCTGAGCCCATTCCGACATGGTGGGCATCAAACATGGGCGGCAAAACTCATTTGATTCAAGCTCGTCCGAAAGACCTCTGTTTCTCCCTCCATTCCCCATTCATACACGGTGGGCGGCAAAACAAACTCGACTCGGCCGAAATCGATGTAGGCAAATATTTTCAATAGGGGCAGGTTTGTAACTTCACTCAGACGTGACACAACCGCCCTACCTATCAGCCCCGTTCGTACACCGTGTGCGCCAACCACCCTCTCCTCGCCCGAAATCGCTCTGGGCAAATATTGGCGAGATGCGAGATTACCATCCTATCCCCAACCGATGAGACGTCCAAATTTTAAATGGGGGCTAAGTTCATAACTTTCCCATATTTCAGTCAGGCCCGTCCCAAAAACGTGGTTCCCCGTACCTCTCCCTCCATTTTCCCATTCATACACCGTCCACGCTAGAACAACCCATCGCCACACCAGCCTCCGTCCTCCACCCCATCCATCGCCACCGTCCTCCACCACATCCATCGCCACCGTCCTCCACCATGCCGGAGCGCCTACCAAGACCACGTCATCCACTGCTAGAGATGGACGTTTCTCATCCACTGCAACAGACCAATAGCCTTGCATCGCGTCCTCTAGCTTCATCGACGCCGTCGTCCTCTTTGTCGGGGCCGCTCACACGACCTTCTCTTCCACCGCAACGGGACTTATCCCTCGATGCACCCGTCTACCGTCGCAGATCTGCTTCAACGCCACCGACAACCATCGCACCCCCGATGCCTACACGGCGCCGCAAGAGAGGTGGTATTCATATCTCCTCAACTTTTTGATCTCAACCAGAAAACAGATCTTAACTTGGTTACTCTACTTTCTTTTCAGCTCTTAGAATTTAGTTCTTAGTTCGAAGCAAACAATGGATGCTAAATATCATTTCTCCGGTTTGCAGCTTCAAATCTGCCATGGCACATCCATAATACAGTTTAATTGATCATGCTTAGGGTTTAATTGATCATGTTGGTTCCGTGGTGGTTTCTTTAATAGAAATCGGAGGGGAAACCCTCTTTTTCTAAAAAAATATGCTTAGAGTTTCCCCCTTTTATGATCACTATACGATAAGAATACGTGCTTCGTGTCATAATAACACTGCTCCACCCATCAAGCTAAACAAGCTTAGTTGTTCAAATACGAATCTGATATTGTTAAAACAGAGTTGTTTAATTGGTCAGCTAAATGTTTATAAATTAGTTTTGAAAATGCATGTTCGCCGCTCGGGTGTGTATCTTTACGGGGTGCCCACGGTGGGCCGGCCCACCCTGGGATTTTGGGTCGTCCCAGGCCCCGATTCCCCTCTGTTCTGCTGGGTGCTTCCGATCTCTACTCGCCCCCAGTCACCTGCCTCGCCGGCGACTTGCCGTCCCCGGACGGCATGACTCTAGGAGGAGACGCCAGACTAACAGGAGGCCAGGAGCCGCTCGCCCAACAACGTCACCGCTGCTCGGGCGCGCCGCCGTGCCTACCTTCCCAGTCCGTTCAGGGCTCAGGCGTGCAGCACCCACCAAGCCAACCCGATTTATCCTGAGATACGTCCTCAACACTCAGCAGCTACTCCTCATCACCCATTTTCTAATTGATTCATTACTCATTAGGCAGGACTGTCATTAGGGTTTGTTGTGTGCTTAGTGCTACCTACACTTAATGGTTCAGATGTATTTAGGTAATCTTTAGTACCTCTAAAGTTCACAGGGTTTTCAAAATTCTGGCCCTCAGAACAGAAACTAGTCATTTTGGATTGTTGGTCATAGTGACATTGACCCAGATTACTACTGCAAGCTAGGTTTGTTAACAATTTTACTTGTCTTTCTTGCTCATTCAATATAATATCCAATTATTCACGTCGATTAGTTGCAAACAATAAGTGCTAGACAAACTTCTTCATTCAGATTTTGGACGGTCTCTTACTGTAGTTACAATTCTTCATACTTGTCCTAGTAAGCTCACAGGTAAATGATTGATTCACTACATCTATGCTTGCCTTGTCATATTTGTTGTCAATATTCTTTTAGGGTGGACCACCCTGTTTCTAAATACTGGAACCATAGACATGAGTGAATAGTATTTCTCTATTTGATCTCTTCCATCACGTGTGGGTAACGAACACTGCATTGTATAGAAAGAAAGTGTCATTTCCAGCTTTTACATAGGTTTCGATCTTTTACATGGAATACAATCTGCCTACTTGCTTTGTGTCGCACTACCAACACTCCACCCTTGAAGCTAAACATTACGCCACTCATAATTGCTTAGTTTATTTGTTCAAATACGAATTTCATATGATTCTAATGTTCCTACTTCAGTTTTGAAATGTGTGGCTGCCTGTTATAGAGACATAAGGGGTTTGTATTTCTGTGTGTGGTCTGGTCAGCACAGTTGGGGAGGTGAACTTTGCATATGCAAGGGTTTATAGGGAGACACTCTCCGAGTTGAATCCGCAATGCATTCCATAGATAATCGGACTACTTTTTATGTTTTCATGAATCTCAGATTCTGAACAGCATCATAATGATTATGAGCTTGCGCGCATGAAAAGAATAAAGCAGAACAATGCCATGGCTGTCAAACTTGGCATTAAGGGACTGAAATCAAGTCTGGATGCAATGCAATGCAAACGCTCTCCACCTACAGATTCATGCTCAGAATATGATCCTAACAGTGATTCTGAGCTAGAGGGAGACCTAAGTCAATGTAGCTCCCTAGTGGAGGAGTCAGAGGAAGATGCCCTATCTTATTCACCCATCAAGGTACTTGCTCTAACTTTCCAAGGTTACATTGCTCGCATATATCTTGCAACTGATGCTTTGCATTGCTTCTACTTTGTTGAACTGCCATTAGCTTAGTTTACACATCTTGTATGTGAATACGCCCTGCCTATCCATTTTCAGTACATATTCCATCTGTCATCATACCATATTTATCCATTCAAATGATGTTCTTGTGTATCAGACGTTCAAAAGGAAGAGGGTGATTGCTGATCGTGGAGGAGCACACGCAAAGTATTTCGAAAAGGTAGTGGCACCTGATAAATCAAATAGCCCATTAGGTGTAGTTGCAATATCACCTGACCCACAAAATACCCCAACTCTAGCAGACTCTAGCCCTACTACACTGGTCATTTCTGATGCCCCAACTCAGCAGACCCCAACTGCAGCAAATAGTATGCCAGTTGACATAGCACCAGCTGTACGACACAAAACCCCCATTCCAGCAAAGAGTACACCAAATCTAGTTGCCAAATCCCTTTTCGAACCAGAGAGAGCCCCAATTGCAGCAAATAGGACCCCTGTTCCATTTCTTCCCAGTTTAGAAGACAAAGCTTATGTTGTTGTCAGGAACTTTGTGTGCATCTTTCCTTCATGGAAAGATTATACCGCAGACACAAAACAATTTCCAGCCTTCCTCCGCAACTTACGCGTAAGTAATGTACTAATGTTATTCATGGTCATTACTGCATATGTTTCTGCCGACAGAAGACACAAGATTTCATTCTTTTAAATAGGCGAGGAGCAAACTAGATTGTGATGATGAGCAAGGGTTGGTTGCGCTTTTCAAGCACTCGTTGATGAAGTATCGTTCCTACCTAAGGCAAGCGCATTTCGATGGCAAGCCTCTGAACGAAATTTCTGTAAAGTCTCCGGTGCTACATTTATCCGACGGTGACTGGAATAATCTTGTTACACATTGGTCTCGGCTGCAGCGTAAGGTACTGTCTATGATATCACATCACAATTTGAACTACATTTCTGTATTTGCCTTAATGTATCACTTGTATGAAAACTGTTAGCAGAAGAACATTCGTTCTCAAGGGACCACATAATCTCGCAACTATATTGCACACTGCATTGCTCTTGTGAGTACCTCTTGCCCTGTATGACCATACTTACTTTCATAGTTGTTTGATTATGTAGCATCACTGCACATGTTAGCCTCGTAATCATCCATTTGGTGGACATTATAAGATCCGTATGGACTCTTACATAAATTTAGAATCAACCCAATGCTTTTGAAGAGGTTTAGCTCTGCAATCCTCTTGTAAGGACTGAACATGGTCTATCACTATACTTACATTAACAGCTACTCCCTCCGTCCCATAATATAAGAACGTTTTGTAAAGTACACCAGTGTTCAAAACACTCTTGTATTATGGGAAGAGGGATTGGCTCATTTTTTAGCATTCTGCATCTTATCTCCCTCGCCCACCATTTACTAAAAAAGATCAGATCTGTATTTAATCTTACCAACAAGTAGAATACACAGTCAATGCCAGTGCAGAAGTGTAGCCCATTTCTCTTGTCAGTGCATTTTGTCCTATAATGCTTGTACTTCCAGGGATTGGTAGTTGATTATGTAGCATCAATCTGCATCTTATCTTCATTATCCTCTATCCCTTCCAGTATTATCATATCTATAATTACTCTCTACAAAATGTAGAGTACAGGCAATGCTTATGAAGAAGATTCTGTGCTGAAATTCTTGAGTTATCCTTCCCTTGACATGGAGAACGGCATTATAAAGCCGGTGTTAACTGTTAATGTAAGTCAGTCCTTCTAAAGCCTTTATCCTCAACTGCTGTTTAATTTGCTCATACTCCCTATCATTTACTGTTGTTTAGTTTGCTGTTTCTACCAAAATGCATGTTCGTAAGAACTGTAAGTTCTAAGTTTTACTTGTAAAACCAAATTCCTTATTCATACCATGCACATTACTTAATACTCCCTATATGTATGCTTGTTTTTGTGGATCTATAATCAAGTGTGTGGTGAAGCAGCCCACGTTTGCACCTTGTCATCTCCTATTTTATCTTACTGATGTGGCTGATGATATGAACAACATGCCATGCACATTATACAAAATAGATACAATGATTTTCTTTGCCCTTCATCTATGCTTGTTATGTTGACATGGTAATCCAGTAGTGTGGTGAAGCTCCCCGCATTATGAACAATGCCAAATTATGCTATTGATATTTTGAACTTACTCTTTATTTTCTAATTTGAAATTGGGTAGAATTGACAGAACAGTTATCATCTTTGTTTATACACGTGCAAAACCTGTCATCTCTCTGCTTTGTTTCAAGGTGATATGCCTGATGGCATGCACAAGTCTGCTGAAGGCTGTGAGACAAACCCAACATATATTGCAGCAAAGAAGGCAAAACATCTTGAAGATAGCGAGACAACCCCAAAGTCTTGTCTTGATGCAGTGTTTAGGTTACTTGAGACTAACAGTCAGACAAGCTCACATAATTCATTGTCTGAATCAGTTCGACTTCTTCAGTCCCAAGTTCTAGCAGAAAGGCATTCTGCAACTCAACTTCGACTTGAAGTCCTATCTCTAAGAAAGATTGCGGAGAACACCAATGAGAACAGCTACACCTGGAAGCTATGATCGACATGCTAGGCCGGTCTCACAGCCTTGCTCAGCAGCTTGCGCAGCAGTTCCCACGCAAGGCTAACCTTTCTTGAACTGTCTTGGAAGTGGTCTCGGTTCAGTATTATTTTGTTACGCTACAATGGTGCCCAGTTTTTGTAATCTGCTTCTTCGTTGCGCTTTATGATCACTGGTGGCGAACTTCGATGCCTAGTGGATGTAATATACCTTAAATCCTTTATTGTATAGTGTAGGTTTATTCTTAGTTACTACGCCGTAATTTCTTTATTGTATAGAGTAGGTTTGTTCTTAATTCCTACTAGTTACTGCCATTATTCGCTATCTGAAAAAAAATCAGATGTAGTCGACCGGACCGAAACGTTCGACTCTAACGGGCCAGGTTTTTAGCGGGCCACAATTGGGCCGGCCTGCATCTTTCTTGGGCCCAAATGATTGGGGCCTTCACACATTGCGCCAGGCCCAAACTTACACCGGCCTATATTTTAGTTGGGCCTTTTGTCGACCCAGCGCTTAGTTTGGCCCAGGTAGCGTTGGGCCATTAACAGGCTGAATATTGTACTCGCCTGTTATGGCCGAGATGAAACCACGGGCCTTTAGCAGGCCAAAATGCATGTTGGGCCTCAATTTTCACTAGTTGTCGACGGGCCTTCAGCAGGCCGAAATGTAGACCGGGCCGTTTTCGGCCCAGATAGCTCAGGGGCCGTTACCAGACCGAAACATATCTCGGGCCTTAGTTGGCCCACTGATATCATGGGCCTTTAAGAGGTCGAAAGCTTATCACAGGCATCAACGGGCCGAATTACGCGACAGGCCTTTAACAGGCCCAAAGTCATGTTGGGCTTAACTGTTGCCACCTTTAGCATGGGCCGTTTGTGGGCCTGATGTCCCGTCGGACCATATATGGCCCATGGGCAGCACGGGCCATTCCCAGGCCGAAAGTCACACCGGGCTGAAATGGGCCCATGTCTACATCAGGCCTCTAACAGGCTGAAAGTCACTAGGCTGTAGTTGGGCCCAAATATTCGGCGAACAATTAACGGGCTAGATCTGGCTTCGGGCCGCAAATGGGCCCAAATATTGGGCGAACAATTAACAGGCCAGATCTGGCTTCGGGCCGTAAATGGGCCCAAATATTGGGCGAACAATTAACGGGCCAGATCTGGCTTCGGGCCGTAAATGGGCCTTTATTGGGCTGGCCCACTAGTACCTGATTAAGTTCTACGGGCATTTGACTAGGCCGGCCTTTTTAACCTATATGGGCCTCTGTTGGGCCCAGCCACGTGTCGACGTATCATAGGCATGTCTCCTCCAATGGACGGGCGACATCTGGCCCACTGACGAGCTGACAGGTGTTCCCTTCGGCCAATCCGAATTTTACACGTGGAAATTTTCCATTGGTCGGGGCTGTTAACGGGTTATCGGATCCAAAATCCGACCCGATAGCTTAACGGCATTCCGTTACGGTGGATGCCACGTGTTGGTCACCCTTGACGAAAACACTTCTCTGACGCGCGATTTATCGTCATGGAAGTGGACACTTTCATGATGATAATTTTGGTAATGTCATGGAACACTTCTACGACAACACATGTATGACTATCTTGATTCTGTCATAAAATCGTCATGGATGTACATGCATGACAAAAAACGCGACCTACTGTGACAAACACGTATCATCATGGAAGTGTATTTTTTGTAGTGTATTAAAGGTTGTTTGGAGTCCCGGATGAGATCCCGGACATGACGAGGAACTCCAGAATGGTACGGAGGTGAAGATTGATATATAGGATGAAGGGATTCGGATTCCGGAAGTGTTCCGGAAGGTACTGGGTTTCGTCGGAGAACTGAAAAGGGTTTTGGGGGGAGGGGCAAGTGTTGGGGGGCTCATGGGCCAAGGAAGAGGGGGCACACCAGCCCACAGGGGATTGGGTGCTACCCCAAACCCCAACCCACTCGGCCAAGAGGGTGGGGCGCTCCCCTAGGGCAGCCGACCCCCCTTGCTTGGGAGGCAAGGCTCCTAGGGGCGCCACCCAAAGCCTAGGGTGCCTCCCCTTGGTGGCCGCCGCCCCACCTAGGGGAAACCCTAGGGCACCCCACCCCTCCTCCCCCTATATATAGAGGTGGAGAGTGAGGGCAGCCGCACCCATTCATGCCACAACGTTGCCCTTTCTCTCCCTCGTAGTTCCTCTCTCTCGGATTGCTTAGCGAAGCTCTAATGAGATTTCTCCACCACCACCGCTATCACGCTGTCGTGCTGCCGGAGAACTCGAGCTACTACTTCACCATCGCTCGCTGGATCGAGGAGGTGAAGGCATCATCAAATTGTACGTGTGTTGAACACAGGGGTGCCGTCCGTTCGGCACTTGATCGGGAGTTCGTGGACGGATCGTGATTGTCTTTCGACTACATCAACCACGTTTCTTAATGCTTCCGCTTAGTGATGTACAAGGGTATGTAGATCCAATCTCTCCTCTCGTAGATGTGCATCTCCTAGATTGATCTTGGCGAGCGTAGGAATTTTTTTGTTTCCCATGCAATGTTCCCCAACAGTGGCATCATGAGCCAGGTCTATCCATAGATGGCATCACGAGTAGAACACAAAGGAGTTTGTGGGCGTTGATGTTCAAATTGCTTCCTTCCTTAGTCTTATCTTGATTCAGCGGTATTGTGGGATGAAGCGGCCCAGACTAACTTTACATGTCCACGTATAGGAGACCGGTTAGATCGACTAACATGCAACTTGTTGCATAAAGATGGCTGGCATGAGTCTGTCTCTCCCACCTTAGTTGAATCGAATTCTACAAAGGCAGCCCTTGTAGAAGGTTAAATAGCAACTTGAATATCACCATCGTGGTTTTGCGTAGGTAAGAATGATTCTTACTAGTCTCCCATAGTAGCCACGTAAAACATGCAACAACAAAGTAGAGGACGTCTAGCTTGTTTTTTCAGGGTATGTTGTGATATGATACGGCCAAAGACATGATGAGATATATTTGATGTATGAGATGATCATGTTTTGTATAGATTATCACGACTTGCATGTCGTTGAATACGGCAACCAGCAGGAGCCATAGGGTTGTCTTTAATTATTGTATATGACCCGCGTGTCAATCATTAAGTGCTATATAATGCTTTACTTTATCGCTAAGCGGTAGCAATAGTTGTAGAAGCATGGTTGGCCTAACAACCCCGATGGCGACACGATGATGGAGATCATGGTTTCATACCAGTGACGATGGAGGTCATGCCGGTGCTTTGAAGATGGAGACCAAAAGCACAAGATGATGGCCATATCATGTCACTTATGATTTGCATGTGATGTTAATCCTTTTATGCATCTTATTTTACTTAGGATGGCGGTAGCATTAAGGTGATCCCTCACTAAAATTTCAAGATAAAATTGTGTTCTCCCCAAGTGTGCACCATTGCAAAAGTTCGTCGCTTCGAAGCACCACTTGATGATCGGTGTGATAGAATCTATGTTCGCATACAATGGGTGCAGGCCAGTTTTGCACATGCGAAACACTTGGGTTAAACTTGATGAGCCTAGCATGTACAGACATGGCCTCGAAACACAAGAGACCGAAAGGTCAAACATGAGTCATATGGTAGATATGATCAACATGAAGATGTTCACCATTGAAACCACCTCATCTCACGTGACGATCGGACTTGGGTTGGTGAATTTGGATCATGTTACACTCGGACAACCGGAGGGATGTTGATTTGAGTGGGAGTTCTTAGGTAATATGATTAATTGAACTCATTATCTTGAACAATAGTCTAAGTTATCTTTGCAAATTATGTTGTAGATCAATGGCTCGCGCAGTAGCTCGCCTGAATTTTAATGCGTTCCTAGAGAAAGCTAAGTTGAAAGATGATGGAAGCAACTTTGTGGACTGGGCCCGTAATCTGAGGATTATCCTCACGGCCTCCCAAAAGTCTTATGTCCTTGATGCACCGCTTGGTGCGCCACCCCCTCCAGCGTCTATGGACATTGTGAATGTCTGGCAGTCGCATGTTGATGACTAGTCAATAGTTCAGTGTGCCATGTTGTATGGCTTAGAACTGGGACTTCAAAGGCATTTTGAACGTCATGGAGCATATGAGATGTTCCAGGAGTTGAAGTTTATTTTTGAGAAAATGCCCAGATCGAGAAGTATGACACCTCTGATAAGTTCTATGCCTGCAAAATGGAGGAGAACAGCTCTGTCAGTGAGCACATACTCAGAATGTCTGGGTATTACAACCGTCTGGCTGAGTTGGGAGTTGAGCTCCCGCCTGAGGCGATCACTGAGAGAGTTCTTCAATCACTTCCATCTAGCTACAAGAGTTTCGTGTTGAACTATAACATGCAAGGATAAACAAGTTACTCCGAGTTGTTCGCGATGCTAAAAGTTGCAGAGGCAGACATCCAGAAGGAGCATCAAGTGTTGATGGTCAATAAAACCACCAGTTTCAAGAAGAACAAGGGAAAGAAGGGAAACTTCAAGAAGAGTGGCAAAGCAATTGCTCCTCTCATGAAGAAACCCAAGGCTGGACCCAAGCTGGAAACTGAGTGCTTCTATTGCAAGGGAATTGGCCACTAGAAGCGGAATTGCCCCAAGTATCTGGCCTACAAGAAGGGGGCCAACGTCAACAAAGGTATATATGATATACATGTTATTGATGTGTACCTTACCAGCTCTCGTTGTAGTGCCTGGGTATTTGATACCGGTTCGGTTTCTCACATTTGTAACTCAAAATAGGAACTACAGAATAGGCGAAGGCTGGCGAAGGACAAAGTGATGATGCGTGTGTGAAATGGTTCCAAGGTTGATGTGATCGCCATCGGCATGCTCGCTCTTCGATTACCATCGGGATTAGTGATGAACCTAAATAATTGTTATTTAGTGCCTGCGTTGAGCATGAAAATTATATCTAGATCTTGTTTAATGCGAGACAGTTACTCATTTAAATCAGAGAATAATGGTTGTTCTATTTATATGGGTAATATATTTTATGGTCATGCACCCATTGTGAGGGGTTTATTCTTACTGAATCTCGATAGTGATGATACACATGTCCATAACATTGATGCCAAAAGATGTAGAGTTGATAATGGTAGTACCACTTTCTTATGGACTTGCCGCTTAGGTCATATTAGTGTAAAGCACATGAAGAAACTCCATGCGAACCATGCCTCATGGGCAAGATGACTAAAACCCCGTTATGGAACGGGCAGATGACTTGTTGGAAATCATACATACTGATGTGTGTAGTCCAATGAGTGTTGACGCGCGCGATGGATATCGTTACTTTCTCACCTTCACTGATGATTTGAGTAGATATGGGTATATTTACTTAATGAAGCATAAGTTTGAAACATTTGAAAAGTTCAAGCAATTTCATAGTGAAGTTGAGAATCACCGTAACGAGAAGATTAAATTCCTATGATCAGATCGGGGGGGGGGGAGAGTATGTGAGTTATGAGTTTGACAACCACTTAAGACAATGTGGAATTGTTTCACAACTGATAACACCTGGAACACCGCAACGTAGTGGTGTGTCCGAACATCGTAATCATACCTTATTGGATATGGTGTGTTCTATGATGTCCTTTACCGATCTGCCACTATCGTTTTGGGGTTATGCATTAGAGACAGCTACATTCACTTTAAATAGGGCACCATCTAAGTCCATAGAGACGACACCGTATGAACTACGGTTTGGCAAGAAGCCTAAGCTGTCCTTTCTTAAGGTTTGGGGCTGCGATGCTTATGTCAAAAGGCTTCAGCCAGAAAAGCTCGAACCCAAAGCGGACAAATGCATCTTCATAGGATACCCAAAGGAGATGATTGGGTATACCTTCTATCTCAGATCCAAGGGCAAAGTGTTTGTCACTAAGAATGGGTCCTTTCTCGAGAAAGAGTTTCTCTCGAAAGAATTGAGTGGTAGGAAGTGATGTCTACTACACAACCTTCTTCTTGTAGACGTTGTTGGGCCTCCAAGTGCAGAGGTTTGTAGGACAATAGCAAATTTCCCTCAAGTGGATGACCTAAGGTTTATCAATTCGTAGGAGGCGTAGGATGAAGATGGTCTCTCTCAAGCAACCCTTCAACCAAATAACAAAGAGTCTCTTGTGTCCCCAACACACCCAATATAATGGTAAATTGTATAGGTGCACTAGTTTGGCGAAGAGATGGTGATACAAGTGCAATATGAATAGTAGATAATGGTTTTGTAATCTGAAAATATAAAAACAGCAAGGTAACTAATGATAAAAGTGAGCACAAACGGTATTGCAATGCGTTGAAACAAGGCCTAGGGTTCATACTTTCACTAGTGAAAGTTCTCTCAACAATAATAACATAATCGGATCATATAACTATCCCTCAACATGCAACAAAGAGTCACTCCAAAGTCACTAATAGTGGAGAACAAACGAAGATATTATGGTAGGGTACGAAACCACCTCAAAGTTATCCTTTCTGATCGATCTATTCAAGAGTCCGTAGTAAAATAACATGAAGCTATTCTTTCCGTTCAATCTATCCTAGAGTTCGTACTAGAATAACACCTTAAGACACAAATCAACCAAAACCCTAATGTCACCTAGATACTCCAATGTCACCTCAAGTATCTGTGGGTATGATTATACGATATGCATCACACAATCTCAGATTCATCTATTCAAACCAACACAAAGTACTTCAAAGAGTGCCCCAAAGTTTCTACCGGAGAGTCAAGACGAAAACGTGTGCCAACCCCTATGCATAGGTTCATGGGCGGAACCCGCAAGTTGATCACCAAAACATACATCAAGTGAGTCAATAGAATAACCTATTATCACCACAGTTATCCCACGCAAGACATACATCAAGTGTTCTCAAATCCTTAAAGACTCAATCCAATAAGATAACTTCAAAGGGAAAACTCAATCCATTACAAGAGAGTAGAGGGGGAGAAACTGTAACACCCCGGATGTAACTTTCCCTATTTGTAGTCCAACTCTTATCGTTTCCGGCGTTAAGTTATATTTATTTCTCGGGTTCGGGTCTTTGTCTCCGTGTGTTGTTTTCTTTGTCATGCACCTCATATCATGTCATCATGTGCATTGCATTTGCATACGTGTTCATCTCATGCATTCGAGCATTTTCTCCATCGTCCGTTTTGCATTCCAGCGCTTCGTTCTCCTCCGGTGGTCATTTCTAGCTTTCTTTCATGTGTGGGGATTAAACATTTCCAGATTGGACCGAGACTTGCCAAGTGGCCTTAGTTTACTACCGGTAGACCGCCTGTCAAGTTTCGTATCATTTGGACTTCGTTTGATACTCCAACGGTTAACCGAGGGACCGAAAAGGCCTCGTGTGTGTTGCAGCCCAACACCCCTCCAATTTGGCCCAAAACCCACCAAACTCTGCTCCATGTCCTAGAGTGTTCGATCACGATCGCGTGGCCGAAAACCGCACCTCATTTGGACTCTCCTAGCTCCCCCTATGCCTATATATACACCCCCCTCCAAAAAATTCGTGGTGCAATCCACCCCTAACCCTAGTCTCTCCTACCTCCGCGCGCCGCCGGACAAAGCGCCCACCGACGGACATGTCCGGACGCCTCCCACCGCCGCCACGTGGCGCCGCCTGAGAGGCCGCGCCTTCCACCGCCGCCGGGAGCCCGCTCGGGCCCATAGCCAGCCCTCCCCGGCCCGTGGAACCGCGCCGCCGCCCGGGGCCTTCGTCCCCATCACTGCGTGCCTCCAGCCGCCGCCCGCCCGGAGCTCCGTCGCCGGTA
>NC_057812.1:221307700-221309967 GCF_018294505.1 Triticum aestivum | reverse complement strand
CCCCGCCGCCTCGTCGACCGCGCCATCGCCGGCGGAGCCGGGCTCCACCCCGGCCACCTCGCCGCCTCCCCAAGCTCCGGCCGGTTTCTTCCTCTCTGGCGAAACTCCGGCGGTGAACAGTAGATTCGGCCATCTCCGAAATCCGTGCAGATCTCAGATCTGAAAAACCCTAATCTCGGGTTGACTTTCCCCTCTCATCTCAATATTTTTATGCCTACTTTGACCAGTGATATCTCCGCATCCGTAGCTCCGTTTTGGACATATAGTATATCAAAATGTTCACCTCGACAAGTACATCATTTCATTCCATTGCATCATTTTCATTTGAGTTAATCTTGATGCCCAAAATGCTGTTAGAAGGAGGCTTCGTGAGTTAATTGTCAGATCTGCTAGTTCATCTTAGACTTTTGTCATTTTTGCCATGATTATTGTGTGCATGCTATGCCTGTGAGTCCTTCATATGTTTTGTTAAGGATTTTGTCTTCTTTCCAGAGGTGCAACCCATGCATTTTTAGGATGTGTGTGGTGACTTGTGCAAGCTTGCAAAGTGAGGCACCCGGTAAATCTGTTTTCAGGGACTTAGTAGTTTTCACTAAGTCTTGGATTATTTAGTTCATGATGCCATATGTTCAGCTTGTTTCCTAGTGATCCGTGCCTCTTTTGAGGATGATCACTAAGGGAGTTTTGTTAATATTATTATGCTCTATCCATCCATGCCTTTGTTTGCGATTATGGAGCACCCTAGCTTGAGTCAATCGAGCTCTACTTTTGCTTCGTTGTGAATCTGGGCAGATCGTCAACTCGTTTGCGATTTTGCCGATGTTATTGTAGTTGATCCGTGCATGATATGCCATTGTTCTTGCTATGTCTAGCTTGTATTTTGTGCCTTCTTAATGGATGTATGCCTGCCTTGCCATGACTTGCACCGTGGTGAGTGCATCGAGCTCGTTTACATGCCTTCGTGAGTTATATTTCAGCATGTCTCAGTTTTCAGTAAGTCTGAAAACTGATTGTGTTTTAGCTATGTTCGTGTGCCCGTTAGTATATTTTTTGAACCCTTTTGGCCCCAGGTCACTTTGGGTCTTTTGTTAAGCTTGTTGAATAGCTCCATGACATGTTCTTACTTGTCTTAATCAGGTCATGTATCATGTTGTTTTGTTGCTCCGAAGAGGGCTTCGTGATCTGAAATTTCAGACAAGTGTTGATTTCACTAAGTCTGAAATCTGTTTTGCATTTGCGTTTTTGCCATGCTTGTTTGAACCTGTTAATGGATGAATTGGCCGTAGCTCAGTGCTAGACTTTTGTTAAGCATCTTGTGTGCATCCCTGCCATGTATTTTGTTGTCATGTTTGGTGGCTGTAGCATGTTCATTTTGTTGCATTTAGATGCCTACTTGCTATAAATCGCGGACCGGTGCCATTTTTGAATCGCTTGCCATTTCCAAACCGTAACTCCGATTCCGGCGTTCTTTATATCGTGTTCAAGCGATTTCATCTCATCTTTCCAGTGGCACCCTTGGAATTCCAAGTTGAGGCCAGGTTCATGCATTTCCTGTCATATCTTGCATTTTGCATCCCGCATCGCATCCCGCATAGCATATCATCATTGCATCATATCGCTTGATCCTTGCACGTGGTTGATTGTATCCTTGTTGCTTGTTTGTCTTGTTTGGGTAGAGCCGGGAGATGAGTTTGCTAATGAGGATCCCGTTGAGTTTGCTTTTGAGGATCCAGTCAACTCTGACAACTGTACAGGCAAGATGATCATACCCTCGAAATCACTACTATCTTTGCTATGCTAGTTTGCTCGCTCTTTTGCTATGCCAATGCTAAGATGCCTACCATTTGCTTGTCAGCCTCCCAATTGCCATGTCAAACCTCTAACCCACCTTGTCCTAGCAAACCGTTGACTGGCTATGTTACCGCTTTGCCCAGTCCCTCTTATAGCGTTGCTAGTTGCAGGTGAAGATTGGAGGCCGTACCTTGTTGGAACACCTTTTATTTACTTGTTGAGATATCATTATATTGCTATGTTATCTTAATGCATCTATATACTTGGTAAAGGGTGGAAGGCTCGGTCTCTCGCCTAGTGTTTTGTTCCACTCTTGCCGCCCTAGTTTCCGTCATATCGGTGTTATGTTCCCGGATTTTTGCGTTCCTTATGCGGTTGGGTTATAATGGGAACCCCTTGATATTTCGCCTTGATTAAAGCTTTTCCAGCAATGCCCAACATTGGTTTTACCATTCGCCACCTAGCCCCTTTTCTTT